>NW_023603477.1:0-6668 GCF_014898055.3 Talpa occidentalis | reverse complement strand
TCCCTTTGTGCCACATCCATACCAGCATTAATCTTTCTTTTTGAGGATTAACCATCTTAATGGGCGTGAGCTTCTCAGTGTTAGTTTTGATTTGTGTTTCCCAGTGACTGGTTATGTAGCGCATCAATGCTCCTGTTGCCCATTCATAATCTTCTTTGAGAAATACTCAAGTCCTTCGCTCCATTTTTTCATTGGTTTTCTTGGTTTTTTGCATTTGAATTGTAAATGATTCTTTTTTTTTTTTTTTTTTGTAGTATGTTAGTAAATTTATTTTTTTTTTTTTTTATAAATTTTATTGTTATATTCCCCATACAATTGCAGCCCCCATTCTGACCCCAATCTCCTCCGCCCCGCCCCCCTAAAAGTGTCTCTGGTTCATAGTTTTTTGTTGATTTTGATTTTCACTTTCTTATAGTTTTTCATTTTTCCTGGTCCCTTATTTAAGTTTTTAGATTCCTGCTATGAGTGAGACCATCCGGTATTTTTCTTTTTCTTTTTGGCTTATTTCGCTGAGCATGATCCTTCCAGCGCCATCCATGTTGCTGCAAAATTGCATGTGTTTATCTTTTTTGAATGCTGAGTAATATTCCATGGTATATATGTACCACATCTTCTTGATCCAGTCATCTATTTTTGGGCATTTGGGTTGTTCCAAAGCTTAGCTATTGTAAACAGTGCTGCTATAAACATAGGGGTGCAGGTGTTCTTTTGGAATTGATGTTCTGTGTCCTTTGGGTAATACCTAGGAGTGGAATTGCTGGATCATATGGAAGCTCTATGTTTAGTAGGTCCAGAAATCTCCACACAGCTTTCACAGTGGTTGGACCAGTTTGCACTCCACCAACAGTGCAGAAGAGTTCCTTTTTCTCCACACCCTCGCCAACATTTGTTGTTGCTAGTTTTTTTTAATATGTGCATTCTCACTGGTGTAAGATGGTATCTCATGGTAGTTTTGATTTGCATTTCCCTGATGACAAGTGATGTTGAACATTTTTTCATATGCTGTTGGCCATTTGCATTTCCTCTTCAGAGAAGTTTCTTTTAAGCTCTTCTGCCCATTTTTTGACTGGATTATTTTCTTTGTTGTTTGTTGAGTCTCATCAGCTCTTTGCAGATTTTTGTGATCAGTCCTTTATCATTAGTGTTGGGTGCAAAAATGTTCTCCCAGTTGGTGGGTTTCTCTTTGTTTTTGTTATTGTCTCTTTTGCTGTGCAAAAGCTCTTTATTTGATGTAGTCCCAGCTGTTTATCTTTGCCTTCACTATCATGCTTTGGGTGATGTGTCTGTAAAGATGTCTTTGATGTGCAAATCACGTAGTGTTTCGCCTATATTTCCTTCTATATATTTTATGGTTTCAGGTCTTATGTCTAGTTCTTTAATCCATTTTGAGTTGATTTTTGTGTATGGTGTGAGGTGGTGGTCAGCTTCATTCTTTTGCATGTAGCGACCCAGTTTTCCCAGCACCATTTATTGAACAAACTTTCTTTGCTCCAATGCATAGTCTTTGCTCCTTTGTCAAAGATTAGTTGACCATAAATCTGTGGGTTTATTTCTGGATTTTTCTTTCGATTCCATTGGTCTGTATGTCTGTTCTTGTTCCAATACCATGCAGTTTTGATGATTATGGCTTTGTAGTATAGTTTGAAGTCTGGGAGTGTGATGCCTCCATTCCCTTCTTTTTTTTTTCAGGAGAGCTTTGGCTATTCGGGGTTTTTTGGTGATTCCATATGAATTTCATCAATAATTGTTCTATTTCTTTGAAGAATGACTTGAAATTTTGATTGGAATAGCATTGAATCTGTATATTGCTTTTGGAAGGATGGCCATTTTAATAATGTTATTCTTCCAATCCATGAGCAGGGATGTCTCTCCATTTCTTTGTGTCTTCTTCTATTCTTTAACAGTGTTTATAGTTTTCTTTGTATAGGTCTTTACCTCTTTTGTTAGATTTTTTCCCAAATATTTGATTTTTTTTTGTTTCATAACAAAGGGATGTTTTTTGATTTCTTCTTCTTCAGATTATTGTTTGTGTATAGGAAGGCTACTGACTTTTGCGTGTTGATTTTGTATCCTGCCACTTTACTGAACTGATTGATGAGTTGAATTAGCTTTTCTGTGGAGTTTTTGGGGTTCTCTATGTATAATATCATATCGTCTGCAAATAGTGATAGTTTGACTTCTTCTTTTCCTATTTGGATTCCTTGGATGTCTTTCTCTTGTCTTATTGCCCTGGCTAGGACTTCCAGTATTATATTGAAAAGCAATGGTGAGAGTGGACATCCTCTGTCTTGTTCCAGATCTTAATGGAATTGCTTTCAGCCTTTCAAACCAATTGAGAATGTACTGGCTGTTGGCTTGTCATAGATGGCCTTTTATGATGTTGAGGTATGTTCCTTTGTATCCCAAGAATGTTCAAGGGCTTTTTATCATGAATGGGGTGTTGCACACTTTGTCGAAAGCTTTTCTCAGCCATCTATTGATATTATCATATGGTTTTTTATATTTCTTTTTGTTGATGTGTTTGGATAACGTTGATTGATTTTCGGATGTTAAACCATCCTTGTGCCCCTGGAATGAATCCAACTTGGTCGTGGTGAATTATCTTATGGATACATTGTTGGATTCTGATAGCTAAATTTTATTGAGGATTTTTGCATCAGTGTTCATTAGGGAGATTGGCCTGTAGTTTTCCTTTTTTGTGTGTCCTTGTTCGGTTTGGTATTAGTGTAATGTTGGCTTCATAGAACGTGTTTGGTATTGTCCCTTCCTTCTCAATTTTTGGAAGAGTTTGTGAAGGATAGGCACTAATTCGTCTCTGAATGTTGGTAGAATTCATTTGTAAATCCATCAGGTCCTGGGCTTTTGTTTTTGGGGAGGTTTTTGATTACCATTTCAATTTCGCTAATTGTAATTGGTCTGTTTAGGTGTTCTATTTCTTCTTTATCTAGCTTTGGGTGATTGTGAGTTGTAGGAATTTGTCCATCTCCTCTAGATTGTTAAACTTGTTTCCATATAACTGTTCATAGTAGTTACTGATTATTCTTTTGATTTCTGCTGTGTCCGTTGTGATTTCTCCTCTTTCATTGATGATCCTGTTTATTTGTGCTTTCTCCCTTTTTTCCTTTGTGAGCCTGGCTAGGGGTTTGTCTATTTTATTGATTTTTTCAAAGAACCAGCTCTTGGTTTCATTGATCTTTTGGATTGTTTTTTTAGTTTCATTTTCATTTATTTCTGCTTTGGTTTTTATTATTTCTTTCTTCTACTGGTTTTGGGGTTTCTTGTTGTTCTTTTTCTAGATCTTTGAGCTTCGAGATTAGGTTGTTTCTTTGCGTTCTTTCTTGTTTCTTGATGTGAGCTTCTATTGCTATATATTTTCCTCTTATTACTGCTTTTGCTGCATCCCATACATTTAGGATATTGGTGTCCTCCTTGTCGTTCAATTCAAAAAATTTTTTAATTTCTTCTTTGATCTCCTCATTAGTCCAATGGTCTTCCAGTAGTGTGGTTTTTAATCTCCATGAGGTAGGAAAGTTCCTTGCCTTCTTTTTATGGTTTATTTCTAGTTTGATGCCTTCATGGTCAGAAAAGATGGTTGATATGATTTCAATCTTGGTGTATCTGTTGATGTTTGTCTTGTGCCCCAGTATGTGATCGATCCTGGAGAATGATCCGTGTGCGCTTGAGAAAAATGTGTACTCCGTTTTTTTTGGGGGTTAGTGTTCTATAGATGTCTGTTAAGCCCAATTGCTCTAGGTCTTTATTTAGAGCTTTGGTTTCTTTACTTATTTTTTTGTCTTGTTGATCTATCCATTGTTGATAGTGGTGTGTTGAAGTCTCCCACTACGTATGTGTTTTCTCTGATGTCTGTTTTCAGAGAGGACAACAGTTGTCTGATATATTTTGGTGCTCCTTCGTTTGGTGAGTATATGTTAATGAGTGTTATTTCTTCTTGAAGTATTGTCCCTTGATCATAATGTAGTGACCATTGGGGTCTCTTTTTATCTTTTTGAGTTTGAAATCTGTTTTATCTGATATAAGTATAGCTGTTCCTGCTTTCTTTTTTGGTCCATTTGCTTGTAGGATTGTTTTCCATCCTTTAACTTTGAGCCTATTTTTATCTTTTGTAGCTAAATGTGTTTTCCTGGAGACAGCAAAAGGTTGGGTTTTGTTTCTTAATCCAGGCTGCAACTCTGTGTCTTTTTATTGAAGAGTTTAGTCCATTTACATTTAGAGTTAATATTGATATGTTAACATCTGTATTTGCCATTGTGTTTGTCTTTCCTTTGATTTTATTTATTTATTCTTTTAATAACTTTTTTTTTTTTTTTGGCCTTCTTTCATTGTTATTCGTCCCTCTGAGGTTCTGGCTTTAGGACTCCTTGTAGTATTTTTTGGAGTGGGGGTTTAGTTGCAATGAAATTCCGGAGTTTCTGTTTGTCTGGGAAGGTCCATATTCTTTCTTCAAAGAGGAAGGAGAGCTTTGCGGGATAGAGTATTCTTGGTTGGCATCTGTTTTCTTGGAGTCTGTTGACTATGTCCCTCCACTCTCTCCTTGCCCGTAGTGTTTCTTCGGAGAAGTCTGATGTCAGCCTGATTGGTTTTCCTTTGAATGTTATCTGTTTCTTCCCTCTTGCCAGCTTCATTATTTTTTCCTTGTCCTGGATTCTTGGGAGCTTTACTATTATGTGTCTTGCTGTATTTTTCCTTTCGTCGTGGAAGTTTGGTGTTCTTCTTGCTTCTTGTATATCAATTTTCAGCTCCTTCTTCACATTTGGGAAGTTCTCTTCAATTATCTCTTTGAATATTTTCTCTGTTCCTACATCTCTCTCCTCTCCTTCTGGTATTCCTATAACTCTTATATTTCCTTTCCTCATGGAGTCAGATAGTTCCCGAAGTCTTTCTTCGTTCTTTTTCCTTCGTACTTCTCTTTCCTTTCTGTTTTGGTTCTTTTTTATTTCTGTGTCTTCAAGATTACTTATTCGTTCTTCCATTTCATCTATTCTGCTTTCATTGCTTTTCCCAGAATTCTTTAGTTCTTCCATTAATTCTTTGATCTCCTGCATTTCTTTTACTTCCCTCTTTAGGGACTCATTTCTTTCTTCTGACCATTGTTTTCCCTCTCTAGGGACTCAATTGCATTCTTCTGATCGTTGATTATTTTTCCCTTATCATTGTTTTCCTTTATGACTTCTGTCAGTTTTTTAATCACGGCAATTTTAAATTCTCTTTCTGGAAGGCTCAGAAATTCTTCCAGTTATTGTCGTTGCAATCTGGGGGCTGGCTTTCTTTTTGTGGTGTGCTTTTTCTCTGGAGAGTTGCTAGGTTGCGTGTGGTTCTTCTCCTCCCTACTGTCTGTTTTCTAATTTGCCGTATGCGTTGGGACACTGTGTTGTTGGGACTTGCCGGCATCTTGGGTGGGCTTCTCTGTTCCCCTGGTTCTTCCAGGAGTCATCTGTCAGTTTCAAGCAGCCTTTACTGGAGAAAGGTCCCTGTTCTAAAATGCGATGTGGGGACACACTCCCCTGTGCGCCTGGTCTGCCCCGGCGGTGGGTTCCTGCTCCCCTCTGGGCTTGGACTGCAGGCCAGAGGGGGTCTGGCGTGGGCGAACTTCCCCGCTCACCTCTGGCTCCTGAGGAAGCCTTCTGCAGGTAGTCTTTACTGAAGAAATGTCCCTGTTCTAAAATGGTGATGTGGGACACACTCCCTGCGCTTCTGGTCTCAGGCACACTATTCTGCGCGCCTGGTCTGCCCCGGCTGTGGGTGCTCGCTCTCCTGTGGGCTCAGACTACTTGTTCAGAAGGGGCCGGGTGTGGGCTAACTCCCCAGCTGGCCACTAGCTCCTTCAGTAGCCTGTGCTGGGGTCAAGTCGCTAGGTGGCACCAGAGATCTCTCCTAGAGCCCTTGGGGAGCTGATTTTCCACCCCGTGGGACAGGGAGCAGAGCGGGGATGGTAGGGTACACCTCAACGGCTTTGGGGTGCTGGTTGTCTGCCTTGTGCCCACCGTCGTGGGGAACCCACGCCCCTAATTTCGTGCCCCGGGTCCTCAGTTCCAAAGCCCTCAGTTCCAGGACGCGGGCTGTAGCCCAGATCAGTGGCGCGGGAATGGCGCCTTTTGAATCCCGCTCCCCTGCCTGGGCGCCTTGTTCCTGCTCACTCAGGGAGGGCCTCCGCCGGGTCTCAGTTCAAGCCCTCAGTTCCAGGACGCGGGCTGTAGCCCAGATCAGTGGCGTGGGAATGGCGCCTTTTGAATCCCGCTCCCCTGCCTGCGCCTTGTTCCTGCTCACTCAGGGAGGGCCTCCGCCCGGGTCTCAGTTCCAAGCCCTCAGTTCCAGGACGCGGGCTTGTAGCCCAGATCAGTGGCGCGGGAATGGCGCCTTTTGAATCCCGCTCCCTGCCTGGGCGCCTTGTTCCTGCTCACTCAGGGAGGGCGCTCAGCCGGGTCTCGTTTTCCAAAGCCTCAGTTCCAGGACGCGGGCTATAGCCAGATCAGTGGGCGCGGGAATGGCGCCTTTTGAATCCCGCTCCCTGCCTGGGCACCTTTGTTCCTGCTCACTCAGGGAGGGCCTCCCGCTGTCTCCATCCCGCAGCCTAGGTCGCAGGCGCAGGGCCCCTGGGCAGCTGCAATCCGAGCGCGGCTTTCGCGCAAGCTTACTGGGCGGCTGGGGCT
>NW_023603474.1:0-35636 GCF_014898055.3 Talpa occidentalis | reverse complement strand
TGGTGGGAGGAGGTCGTGTCCGAGGCACGCTATCAGGAGGACAATGTGGGTAGCATGTGGCACCCTCCAAAGAAATCTTTCCCGACTTTAGTGCAGAAATGAGTGCCTCCAGTGCCTGACTAGCTGCTCTGCACCACACACTGAGTTGGGCACGTTCTATTTATATCACAAGCTCCTCACCACAAACCTGTGAAGTCTCTCGGGGCTGACTCAGCTACCCTTCCTCTGAGATTTCCTGATTCCCCCCTCTTGGAGTTAGGGACCTCCTTCTACTCTCCATATTCCTCACGCTCACCCCTGGCAGCCAGAAACTCCATCACAGCCGTGACATTCTGTCAATCATGCCCAAGGAGCTGCCAGAGCAGAGTGACTTCTGGCTCTGGTGGAGGGAGGAGGGACGGTGAGGGGTGCGAGAAAGGCAGTTTGGCCAAGGTGTTGCAGCAGCCTGCACACAGAGCACGCTCCCTGGAGTTGGGCAATATAGGGCAGAGACCAAGCTCAGCCTCACTTGTGTGGATGCCTTTGAGGGACATTTAATTTACTTGTTCACATCTGTAAAAGGAGTAACTTAAATGATAATAAGTGCAAAGCATTTAGCACATAGTGTCTGGCATGCAGTAAGAGCCCAATAAATGTCAGTGGTTGTCAGTGTCCTGGCCATGGCAATTGACAATGGCCAGCCGAGCTGGCCAGGTGGAACCACGGCAGCAGTCAACTAGTTCATCGCAGTATGATTGCCTCCGGACATGTTAAGAGGGCTGATGCTGGAGGAAAGAGAAATGTGTGTTACTGTGCAATAGGCCTATTCTAAATGTCACAGCTCCTGTGTGGGGCTCCTCCTCCAAGAAGCTTTCCCTGATTACACCAGCTTGGATACTCTCTCCTCCTTGAGCTCTCACGGCACGTAGCACCCGAGCTGCCCATTTAGCACTTGATTACAGACTGTCTAGTTTGCTCTCTAATTGCATTCTCTGGGCATGGACTTGTCTGCCTAGCTAAATCACAAGATTTCTAAGAATAATGATTACATCTCATTTATGTCTCTCAAAACACCTAGCTCAGTACTTTCTACGGAGTTGGAATTTAATAAGAGGAAGGCTGATTTGACTAGCCTAAAAACATTTAGTGTTTTATCTGTCATTAAAGAACCACCACGAGTAGAAATGCAGATTAAAAAAAATGCATTGTATAAATGGCCACAAAATATGAAAATAAGGTTTACTCTGCCTTATTAGAAATCAGAGAAATGCAAATGAAGTCGAGACCCTATTTTTCTTATTCTCAGGCACTCGTTTAAACACTGGGGGTGGACGTGGTCTGGGAGCTTGCTCAGAGGATGCTGTGGGAGGTAACTCAATTCTTCCTGTGGCAATTTGCAGTTTACAGCAAGAGTCTGAAAAGGCCATCCCCTCTGCCTCAGGAATTCCACTTCTAGAAATCTTTCCCAGGAGATGCTAACAGAGGCAGATAAAGACTACCTACCAAATGGCAACCCTGTTATATCGGCTCGTGAGTTTTAGGGATGGAATGAGCAGATTACAGCATCAGGGACTAAGGAGGCAAGAAAGTCATACTTTTATTTGCAAAGATGTCAACTCTTCTAATGAAAGCAATGAATGTTAAATGATACTACTTTAAAATATAAGATAAAAAGAATAAAAAACTTGATAAAACACAACCTAGAAAAGGAGGTGTTTTTTTACGTCTTTTGGGATAGCCGTCATCAGCCACTTCACAAAAGCAGGAAATTTTTAATTTTGTGCAAATTTTAAAAAAGCACATACCTTTTGACTGAGAAATTGTACCTCTGGGAATCTAATTCCTAGATGAGCCCATGCTTAGATGTGCAAGGTTACTTACTGCAGTGCTGTTTTTAAGAGCAAATTGTAGATGAAGTGAGGGCTGTAGTTGTGCACAAGCAAAACATATCAAGGGTCATCACATGAGAAAGAAAAATCCAAGGTGTTGGGGAAGATCTGTGACCTGTATTTTCAGTGACCAGAATGACCATCACCTCCCTGCTCTTCCTCTCCAGCACAGGGATGCCACCCCCAAGAGGCTGGCACTGCCACCTGAGCCCTTAGGATGCACCCTGCATCTTTCTCACCTTCTTTCCTGGCTTCCATCTCTTCCTTCTTCAAGACCCAACCTGGATGTCACCTGGTGTGGGGATTCTCCTAACTCTACCCACAGGGGCGGGGGCCTCTCCCACGGCCCTGTGCCTGACCTTCCCTGCATGCTGCTTCCTTTTTAAAAGTTATTATTACCATCATCAAAATTCTGTCACTGTTTTAAGATATTCTCTTTCTTCCATCAAATTAGAAGTTGCAAGTTAAAAGCCTGTGGGCTGGTTTAAGCCTGCAGATGTTTAAACTACACTGTGGTATGGAGAATTATATTGTCAACATTTAAATATTGGGAAATCTTACACAGATATTCTGATTTTTGACTTCTCTTTAAATTTTCTCTGGTAATACAGGCGAGACATTCCTGAGTGGCAACAATGAGTAGGAGCGGATGGAAGCCATTTCCTTTAGGCTAGGGCAGTTTGCCATCATCTCCACTACTCCCTATCGTCTTACACCAAGCCAGTGTCACTTGCTGACCGGCCTGGCTCCTGAAGAGAACTGTATGAGCAGTGCCTCTGTTCTTTTTTGCTTCATAACACCACCCAAACCTTAGTGCTTTAAACAACAACCATGCATCGATCTTGCTCACGATTCTGTGAGTCAGCAATTTGGCCTGGGCTCATCTGAGTGCTTCTTCATGTGTTGGCCAGCTGTAGTTGGCTGGCTATTGGCTGCAATAATTTGAGGACAGGATTCTCTTTTTCTAGCAGGCTAAACTGGACGTCTTCATGGTGGTGTGGTATCAGCATTTTCAAGAGCA
This sequence comes from Talpa occidentalis, assembly GCF_014898055.3. NCBI lineage: Eukaryota > Metazoa > Chordata > Mammalia > Eulipotyphla > Talpidae > Talpa > Talpa occidentalis. The sequence continues at coordinate 32,747 of NW_023603474.1, read as the reverse complement.
GAAAGACGGCAGTTCTCAATATCCAAGGGCCTGTCAAGTCACATGTATTGACTTCCATTGGCCAGACCAAGTCACATGGACAGTCCTGGGTCAAAGGGAAGGCACAGGGACTCTGTTTCTCGATTGGAGTTGCTGCGCAGTGACATTGCAAAGACATAGGCTTGCAAAGGCAAGAATCTGTGGTCATTTTACAATCTACCACAGGAAGGGGCCATCTTTTATTTGTCACTCTTGGCACATTGCAGAGCTTGACCTCTATCCTCTAGGAGGATAATCAGTAAATGTTTGTTTAATTAAATGGAAATGAATGCAAATGATTTTATCTATCTCTGGCTTTGAAGACTCTTCTAAACTTTCATTAACTTACCTTATGTCTTCAAAGATCCCGTTACTTTGGAGAAACAGGAGGATAGGATCTCCGAGGGACAAAGACAAAGGCTGTGGTTAGGGCATGCTTTGGGTTAAGGCACCCTCCCAGGTCGTATTGACTGCAGCAAAAAGCCATTTGGATCTGTGGCCACGCTAAGCAAATGCCAGTGAAGCCATAGCTGAACTGCCAGTTTATTGGAATGGGCCTTCGTGATTTTGAAATTGTGGTGGGAAGGTTGTCTTAGTTTTGTGAGGGAAAGTGGTAGAACCTGCTAATGGGACTTTGTCTGTCATATAGTATTGCCCTTGTCAGGCATGGCCCGTGGCCCATAGAGCTTACAGCCACCCTGCAGGCAGAGCTGCTCCAGACATGAGTGATGACAAAGTGACTCAGCCTCGGTGAGATGGCATGGCTTGGCTTCCTGCTGCTGAGGCTGCCAGCCACTGAGCCCCTGGGATCTTTCAGCATCTTCTTTGTTCTCCCCAACCTCAGACTCCTGCAATAAATTGGAGTGAGGGTGGGTGCAAGAGTCCCTAAGTGTCCTTCCAGTGGTGAGCTTTGGGGAGCTGGCGCACATGCAGGTAGGCTATTTTCAGCCACTTCCAGGATGCCCAAGGCCCCTGCAGTTAAAGCCCCTCTCCAATTTCTCCTCCACTCCAAGACTTCAGTGTTCATCTCTTGTGCATGAGACCAACCCTCATCATCCTGCTTATAACTAATTGTTCCCCTTCACTTCCCTTCTCCCTCAGGCTGCTTGATGTTTTCTTTTTTGAATCCTGCTTGTAATCTTCTACTGTATCGTATACTTTACTCAGGCATTATATTGTTTAATGAGTGTCTCCCTCGCCAAGAATGCAAGTGTCATTGGGCATCTTAGATTTGCTATTAAGTCAGTGCCTGGAGCAGTGCCTGGCACCCCAGCCACAGCACAACTATGGACTGCATCTCTGGGACAGTAGCTGCCCCAGCCCACACTTCCAGCTCACTCCATTGCCTGGATGCCACACCCATATGTATCTAATTGCCCCCAGCTCCAGCCCATGGTCAGAGCCAGACCATAATAAAATCATGTGTCTGTAGCATCCTGGTAAATGTTCAGAATCATGCCTTAAAAGTGTGTATGTGTATGTATATGTGTTTATTATAAATTTTATTGATGTAATGAATTTAGAAATAAGAATAAAATATAGAGGACTTCTATTGTTAATTTCATGTAACCAATTAATTCTTAGAGAATGCTTTTGTTAATTTTTGTATTGACAGTCAATTGATGGTTGCAATTGATGAATAATACAGTTTTGACATAGATACTGGTTGACAGTTTTGTTTATATTAACCAATAAGATAGATGTAAAACTATAAATATATGTTATAACTTTAGCCATTCATTGACATGCGCAAATTCTTTGCTAAACTATGTGATAGTTTTTGAATATTTGGAAGAGTTTTTCCTCAAATTTTTATGTTAAAGACAATATATTTTTAAATTTCATTTGCATTGTGAACATTTTCTCCATCCTTTTCTTAAATCTAGATTAACAAGAAAGCAATAAATTAAACCCTGTTTGGCAGTATGACCTGTTTCCATGGGAGTGTGTACTCCCACTGTGGCTGATTCTAAGCTACAAACCTGACATCACTAAACACAGAACTGGCGAGGGTTGCAGGGTAGCGCTTCATTGTGAGGTGTTTCCAATATGCAGAAACAGGAGATGTAAATAACTCCAAGCATGTAGATAATCATGAAATATAAATAAGTAGGAAGTGGTGGGTTTTGAGTAGTAAGATTATTTCTATTATTATTTCTTTATTTTTTAGATTTATTTATTTCTGTGTAGAACTGGGATGTAGGCCAGAGGTTTGGAGGGGGGATGAGAGGATTCACCAGAGACAGAGTGGGGAGCAGAACAGGTGGATCCACTAAAACACACTGCTGAGGGGAGCAGCGGGCAAGACGCAGAAGTCTGCTGCGCCATGTGGGTCACCTCCCTGGCTGGGGATTGAACTCAGACTGTTGCAGTGACAGCACTGAAACTTAACCCCCTACGCCACCAGGGAGGCCCCCTATGATTCCTTCAATTGCAGCTTTATATCATTGATTTTTTTAAAAAGAAGCTATTTTTAACAAATGACTTCTATAATTCCCGAAAATTTAACATTCAGTTCACAAAATGGTACAAATTTACTCAACATACCACTTGACCACCAATTACTGCAATTCCTCTGTACCAAATTCTACGCATGCATTATTTTATTTAACTATAACAACCATGTAAGGAAAGTTCAGCAAAGTCCTTTTTTTGAAGGTGCACACTTAGAGACTTAGAGAACTTAAATACCGTGTCCAAGAACTTGAATCCAGATCTGTATGACTCCTAATCACTGATGGTGGTGATGATGACGAGATACAACATTCATTAAATATTGACTTGGTGCCAGACCTAAATCTAGGTTAGTTCTTATAAATTCACTTCATTCTTTTATTGCCATCACTTGTGCTTTCCTTTGCAGAGAAGGCAGCCAGTACTTCAGGCAAGCAGGAAATCCCCCTGCAGGGGCAGCACCAGGGCCAAGGACTCTACTGTCAACTGTCAAGGCAGGATCAGTCTCCTTGTGCCCTCTTGGTTCCTTGGGCCTCTCTGGCGGTCTGCAGGGGATCTCTGGGTCTCTTTGTCATCGCCATCCCATCTGCGTGCCTGCTGGAAGGTACCAGTGGGCCCTTTGATGGGGAGTTCTGAGCACCAGCCAGAGGAAGCACTTTCTCTCAGGCAGGACTGCCCAAGGAGAAGGCGTGGGAAGGCTGAGAAGTGCTCTGCCCCAGGAGGTGAGAGGAGAGATGAAGCGCCCTTGCAAGGAGATGGTGGCTTCTGTGTTTCTCTTCATCCCACACCCACATTCAACCCCCCTCCAAATCCTGTTAGCTCTGTCTTGTGGGCTAGAACCAGACCATTTCTCATCGCTCCACCCCACCCCCCTTCTCCCATTAGCCCTGCTCCCAACTACTGCCATCTTCTGCTCAGCCGGCAGCAGGCAGTCACCTCTGAAGCAGAGGAAATCATTTCATGCCATACCTCTGCTCAGGCCAGCCATGGCTCCCCATCCCATTCAGAAAGCAGCCAACACCTACACGGCTCATTGGGCCTGAAAGGCGTGACCTCGACCTTCTTCCCAACCTGCCCGCATCTCCCGTCTTGTCCCTGTGTTCCCTCCTCTTGGGCCCCACTATTCTTGCTGTTCCACAGACATGCCAGCCTCATTTCTTCTAGAAGCTTCTTACGGCTTGCTCCTCCAGCTTATTCACAACTCCTCTGTGGGGTCTTCCCTGACCACCTATTTCATTACCAGCTCCTCTGCCCTGTCCTCCTTCTCTGCTGTTTCCATTCACAGCATGTGTCTCCACCTGACACACCCACATTTCATGTCTTTTTTTATTTTTCTCCTCCTCCTAGAAATAAGCTCCCTAAGGGCATACTTTCTCCCCTCTTCTCTTCATTGTGATATCCCCAGCAAGCAGACAGTGCCTGGTACCTGGTAGAGTCTCAGTAAGTAGCTCCCTAGCAAGTGAGTTCCTGTGCCAGGTGGAGGGTAGACAGCCTGGCTTTCAGACTCAAGTCTGATCCTATGACTAATGCGGTGACCTCTGGCTCCAGAGGGAGGAGGGACCACTGCTCCTGCAGGACCCAGCCAGAGTCCTGCTGCTGCTCTCTCTCCCCGGTCCCCCCTCTGCAGCACCCCTCTCTCTGAGGCCTCTGTTGTCCTCCCTAGCCCAGGACCCTCTTTATGTCCACCTCACTCCAGGTCTTCCATGGGGAGCCCTGTGCTGTGGGGCCTCCAGGAAGAAGGGAGGTTTGCATGCCAGGCCCTGGCATTTGAATGGTCTGTATATTTGGTCTACATCAGTGCAAAATTGACCCAGTCTTCATTTGGGGTCATGGAGATTTGATTCTCTCACTGCGATTCTCCTACCTGGACTATAAGGAGCAACCACCCTCCCTCCTTCCAAGTCTCTTCTGGGTCTCCCTCCTTCCCCCCCGCCCCCACCCCTGTGCCTGCCTCTCTCTAATTGTGTGTCTGTTCCTTGTGTGGTTTAAGCTCTTTCTCTCCCTGGCTTCCTGCCTCTCCGCTGTCCATGCCCGCACTGTGGCCTTCTCAGGCCCTGCTGTGCTCTTTCCCCTTCTCTGTCTTGCTTGGTCTCTGAGACCCTCAACCCCATGTTATTTTGTTCTTGAGTGCTTTCTCTACCCACCTTGTTCTCTGTCTTGATGTCTGCTTTTCTAGGTCTCTTGTCTGACTCGGTCTCTTTCTGCCTCTGTGTCCAGAGGCATCCTGCCTCCGTGTCAGTCTGCTTCTCTGTGTCTTGGCCTCTGAGGCTGGCTCCCTGTCTCTGTGACTCCCTGAGATTCCCTGCAGCCCCTAAGGCCAAGGGGATCCAAGTAGAATCAGAGGAGAGCCAGGCCAGCCTGCCCACCCAGCACACAGGGCTCCATCTGCCCAGGGGCCTGCACGTGGCCTCTGCCTGTAGGAATGTGCTGGGGCTGAGGAAATACATTTGTCACTTCTGATGGAAACAGCCCCCTTCCCAGGAGGCCTCTGCCCCCCAGCCCCCCTCTTCTGCCGATGAACTCTGGAGTACCTGAGGGAGAGCTGCTTGCCGGGAAGAGGGGTCCACACAAGAGTAGCTTTCCAAGGAAAACATCGCCTTGATAGATCATGTGTTAGGAGGGAACTGGTCCCACACACCATAAATTGCCAGCCTGACCTTTCCCGGCTGGGCCCCTCAGCCCTCAATTTGAGGTTCTCCTGCTGGCCCGAGCAATGCTGGACTTGGTGCCCAGAGAGGGGAGGCCACGGGCCCTGGGTGCAAGTGACACTCAAGGGCAGGCACCAAGCAGCCAGGCCAAGACCCCTCCACAGAGGGAGAGATCAGGGTGGGCCCAGCACAGGGAGCTGGAGCAGTACTTAGGGGGCTTCCTGGGGCCTTGTAGCTCCAAAGTGTGTTCCTAGCCAGCACCTCTTTGTTCTTAAATCAAGGGGGACTTTTTTGTCCAATTTAGGTAAAGAGGCTTCAGAATCTAGAGAGGGGGACTGACTGAAAGGTCTACAACCCATCCCTTTCCTCTCCCCATCCTGCTTATTGTCATATTTGTAGAGGAGAAAGACTTCAGCTGTGACCTGAATGGTGAGCAACATCATTCATTCATTCATCAAACACTGGGCTCCACTGGGCTACCCTCTGTGCTAGGTGTTCAGAGGCCAAAGGGATGAATCTCACATGTTTTTAACTCTGGGGAGGTCACAGTCTGTGACATATCCAAGGTAAAAAGTGAATAGGACTCTTTGGAAGTAGTAGTGGGAACTGGGGAAACCTAAAGGAAATTCCAGGCAGATCTAAAGGCCCCTTCTAGGTAGGAAGATGGCAGTTAGGAAAGGCTTCCTGGAGGTAGTGTCCACAAGCTGCACTTGGAGGAAGGATGTTGTAGGCAGATGGATCAGGCAAGAAGCATGGAAATGCAGAGGCATGAAAGCAGGCTGTGTCTTGAAAACAGGGGGCTGGCGAGCTAGGCTGGAGGGAGGGGAAAAGTAAGAAGCAGAGAAAAGGAGAGAGGTGAGGGTTCAGGTCCTGAGGGGGCCATCAGTTGGGTGTCTGACCTTTTGCCTCAGGCCAACCACGTCAGTGGAGGGTGGAGCAGGGTACAGTCAATATGTTCTCAGATTTGCATTGAGGTTTGGGATATATGGGAAGGATTTTGTGACACGGTGTAGTGATTAAGGTGGCTAAGAATCTTGCCTTGGCCACAAAGTGGGACAAGTTAACTTCTCTGAGGCCCAGTTTTTTGATCTCTAGAAACGGATTAATGATTGAACCTCTCAGAACCACCCTGAGATTTGAGGAGATCCCTCAAAGGCCAATGGTGGGGGTGTGGAGCTTAGCCCATGATTCAGGTGTGTATGACTGAAGGGTAAATGGAATTAACTCAGGCTTTTTCCCATCCTCCCACTGTCAGCTCTATGGCAGGCACCTGCAATCTTGCAGTCTCCCAGGGGGCTTGGATGGCCGGGGCTGAGGGGCGTGGGCCGGGGGCACACACATACCTATGATTATAGACACCTGGGCCCGGAGAGAAGGGCGTGTGTGTATGTAAGTGCAGGCACCTGTGCTGAGAGGCAAACGAGAGAGAAGAGATTCACAGGGGGGGTGGGGGAGGGGTGCTCAGGGCTGCCAACCTGCCTGCTAGCCACAACAATGACAAAGCAAGTGGCCTGTGTGGCCTACAAGGAACTGAGCACTTGAGTCCCCTCCTCACTGAGCTGATAGAAAATGTGACCCTTTCATTCCTGGGGTCAGCCCTGCCAGGTTCTAGGACACTGTGCTGTGCTGAGGTGGGCGGGCTTGGGCCTGGCTACCTGGAGGAGCCAGCCTTCCCCTGCCCTGGTCTCTTCTGGCCTGGAGGCTATAGAGGGCTCCAAGTCATTTTGGGGTGTGTCTGCCTGGAGGTGAGTCCTAAATCCTCCCACTGGGGGAATCACAGGTTCTGCTTTGTTCTGTGCAGCAAACTCAGTCTACGCAACTCCCGTCTTCAAAGCCAGTCTCTCCCATTTCTGTTTCAGCCTCTCTGCACAGTCCTATTTCTCTTTGGAAAGGAAAACCAGAAACACTGCCTGCCTCTCTTTCTCCCCTGCCACACATGACAATGAGCTCAGAGCCATTCCCTGCTGGGTTAGGGCGAGGGCTGGGTGAGGGCACGGGGAAGCTATGAGGGGAGGAGAAAGACGTGATTTCTACTTAATATGCCGTCTGCTGTCATTATCGCCACCACCACCACCTCTAGCTCAGTAAGAGAGCAAAGCGAGGAGCAGGGTACAAGTGCACGCAGTATGGGTCCCACTGCTCAGTCTTTGGCAGGGCGTAATGGGGAATGTGGGGGCAGGGAGTAAAGACAGGTCCAAGGGGACTGCTACTGCCTTTGGTCCCCCCTCCATGGCCGCTCATGGCTGGGCCTGTGCAATTATATGGAGCAATTGTATTGGGGGTGGACAGATGGGTGAGGGGGTGAGTGTGGTGCTCCCTCAGTTGGAGAGAGCTGACGGCTGTGTCAGCAGCCCTGAAGCAGCGGCAGGCAGGGAAACATCCTATGCCTGAGTGTCTGGGTGGCCATTCAGGGTGTGGACGCCTGGCTGGAACCCAGGACCTGAGCCTGAGAGAAAAGTAGGAGGGAGAGAAGGATGGGATGATGAGGGCTGCTCAGAATGTTATCACTGGGTCTGCTGTGTGACCTTGGGCAAGTTAACTAACCTTTCTGCGCCACGTAAAATGGGGGATAAAATAGTAGCTGCCTTACAGAATTTTTGTGCAGATAAAATGAGATCTGCATGTAAAATGCCTAGCATCCTACCTAGCACATGATTATGTAATAGCGCCTAAGTATGTAATATGTGCTAGCTAGTAAAGCTATGGTTTGTTATTCCTTATAGAAAACAAGCACACCACAGACCTGAGTCACTCTTGGTACTGCCAACTACCAAGTTCCTGGTGAACTTGCCTCCTCTGGGCCTTCAATTTGGCCACTCTGTTCCTCCAACCCATGTGGTGGCAGCCTCATCTTTGTCCATCTGGACATCTCGCCAGCATCCCCTTTGATCTCCTAGCCTCCACACTGGCCTCCAGAGAAACTCTAAACTGCAAATCTGATCACATGACTTTCAGGCTTAAAATCCTTCAGAGCTCAAGCCCACCCACATGATGAAAGGCATTCAAGATTTTTCAGGCTCTGGCCTCAGATTCCAGCTACGGTCAACATGCACCGTACCCACCAGCATGTGGGTCTACTTCCCAGAGCCCAAGTGTCTTCAGATATCTGGGCCCTTCTATGTTGTTGCTTCTTCTTGGAAGGTCATTCCCTGACAACTCTTACTTACCTTCCTTTAAGATCTAATTGATCAGGGTCAATTAACTCCTGTGGGGCTCCTGGGGAGCTAGTTCCACACTGTTGCACTCCTGCTGCCTTTAGCACCTTAAGGAGGGGTTTGCCTTGCTTTTTTGGGTGTCCCTGGCACCTGCACAGGCTTGGCTTCATGGTTCTTGGGATATTCTTTAACGACCGAATAAAAGCCTGACCCTGTGAGGTAGACTGTTCTCTTAGTTTTACAGACAAACCGGAGTTCAAGAAAGGTTAAACATCTGCCTGAGATTGTATAACTAGGCAGAACCACATTCAGACCGCTTTCTGTACATGGTTTCCTCTGCCTGAAATTCTCTCCCTTCCCCCTTGTTTCTGGCCTGTTCTTTAGACCCAGCTAAGCTATCACTGCCTATAGGAAGCCCTCCAGGCTCTCTCTTCTAGGATTATCCAATGTTACTTCTCTCACAACCCTATAGACTGTTTCTCCCATTGGATTGTGAGCATAGGGATCAGGACTGCCTCTAGGGTATTAGGGTCCCCGCCTATAAATGCAGTCTGAGTCACCCTAAATCAGTATGATAACAATATTCTAGAGACCCAATTTCATGGTTGCCTACCAAAGAAACATTAAGTTGCTAACAGAAGTGATTGCACTACTAGGACCAGGACCACTCATGAAAACCCAGGCTGGGCCCATAGAAATGCATCCTGGAGTTCAGGGTGTCTGCTCAGCCCCATGTGTGCAGTACAGGGTGAAAAGAACCCTGAAGGAAGAAATGGACCAGAGCCTTTGCAGGTCTCAGTTTGGGCTCAAAATGTCCTATCCGTATGCAACTGCCAGTCCTAGGCCGTCTCAGGCATTGGAGGTGGATTTAAAAACTTTGAGGGAAGCACTCTGAAGTGTGGGGCTGCCTGAGATGTGAGGCAGACTTGCCAGGTCAAGAAGTAGTGCTGGTTGGTACTATATCCACCCTGCTCCCCACTGGGGCAACTTAGTCATGAGGCCAGTTATATGGCCTGGGTGATTCACACAACCCAAACCCGCTATGAGACTATGCAGTTATGAAGTTGTTTAAAGTGTGGGTACCATGAACCGAAGAATATTCTCCAGATCAGAGGGGGTCAGTATTTGCTATTTTTTGACTGGCCAGTCGGTCCACATCTAGAATTGGCTGTTCAGAGTTGAGTCACATATTTGAAGAGGAACAGGGAGGAATTGAATTCTAGCCATTAAAGGGTCATTCCAGAAAAAGAAAAGCAAATTAATGTTGTGAGATCCCAGAAGGCAGAGTCAGGGTGGGGCATGCAAGTGGAAAGATATCAGCTAGATTTTAGGAAGCATATTCTAATAGCCATGTTTTTCATAAATAGACGAGGCAGTCTGGGGAGAGAGCAAGGTCTCTCTCTGTCTTGAGGTATGCAGAGAGTGGGTGGGTGGGCCCCTCTGGGAGGCTGTGGGGGCAGATTCCTGCCCTGGGAGTGGTTCAGTTAAATTTCCTGTAAGGTCCTTTCCAACCCCAAGTTTCTGAAATGGGGAACTTCATTGAGAATCTACCTTGTGCTGGATATCAGGGGGGTGAACAGAGAAGAGAGATGGAGACCCAGCTCCCAAGGGGCTCTTATTCAATGGTGCATTCACGATGGGAGATGGTTTCCAGGGAAAAGGAAGTTGACTCTTGAAAGTGACACTGTCTAGCAGAACTTTCTGTGATGCAGAAATATTTTATATCTGTGCTACCCAATATGGTAGTCCTTAAAACATGGCTGGTGTGATGGAATTTTTATCCTAGCTGAATTTTTTTTTTTTCAGTTCACAGAAGTATTTTTTTAAAGATTTATTTTTATTTATACAAGAGCTGGGGTACAGGCCAGAGTTGTGGGAGGGTGAGAAGATTCACCAGAGGCAGCGGGGAGCAGAACAGGCAGACAGACTGAAGGCACTGCTGAGGGGAGCAGCGGGTGAGACAACCATGTGGGAATCTCCCTGGTCTGGCCGGCTGCGGGAATTGAACCGGTGCTGCGGGGGCTGCAGACAGATTCACAGCGCTGCACTCAACTCGCTGCGCCACCAGGGAGGCCCCCCAGTTCACAGCAAATTTATTAAGGAAAAGAGAAAAAGGAAAGAGAGACACCTGCATAGATATGGGCAGGCAGCTGTGTTGTAAAGGGCTGGGTGTCCTTTTATAGCATTTTTGATAAAATTATTGTGGAAATTATCACTTTTGGGTCAAATTGGGTTGGTCTTCTGTGATTGATAATACTCTGCCCCCACCTCTCTGTAATATTTTCTTTTCTTTTTTTATTATTTTTTTTACATTATTGTTCCTTTTTAAACAGTATTTGCTTCCCCCAACCCACTCAGGTGTAGTCCCCATAGAGTTTCCTTCACCAGTGCCCCTGTTCTTTCACCTCAGTCCCCTGTGCCCCTCCCTCCCTCCCTCTGACCCCTCTCCCTCCTCCTCCCCTGCAGGATGTATCTGATTTATAATTGTCCGTTTTTTACTTTGTTGTGTTTTGTACTGTTATTATTTTTTTACACTCATGTCTTATTTGGTTCCCCTATATTCCTGCTATAAGTGAAACCATCCAATATTTTTCTTCTTCTTTCTGGCTAATTTCACTGAGCATAATTCCCTCTAGCTCCATCCATGTTGCTATGAATAGCGTGAGTTTATCTTTTTTGATTGCTGAGTAATATTCCATTGTGTATCTATGCCACATCTTCTTGATCCAGTCATCTATTTTTTAACCTAATTTTAATGGCTACATGTAGCAAGTGCCTACTATGTTGGGCAGCACAGATATGGAACATTTCTATCATCACAGAAAGTTCTATCAGATGGTGCCGTCAGAGAGTTACAAGAGGCATTGCCGTGACCCTGAGATCCAGAAGAGGCCCCTGCCCTGAAGACCCTTCCTCTCCTTTCCTCTTTGTATCAGTACCTGTGAGGACAATGGAGTTAGTCAGGCTCTTTTTCTCTTCCTGCCACTGGCCTCTAAGGCTGCCACCTGGGGTGGTGTTGCTCTCCCAGTTTGCATTACCTGCACGTGATATCGTGTTGCTGCAAATAGTGCTTGGGAGTGTGAACACGGGGCACACGCATCTATGATTACAGGCACCGGTGGAGATGCCTGAGAGCACGGGGCATGCGCTCATATAAGTATGGCTACTGCCTACCTTCTGGCTCCTCTGCTTCTAGTCTGCCTGTGCTAAGCCGGTTACCTGTTTCGGCGTTAAAGGCCCTTCAAATCTACCGAGGGCTCCAAGATTCTCTTTTCCACTTGCCTGAAGCAACCATGAACCTGCCTGGCTTGGCATGGTTGCACAATAGTATCTCAGGGAAGGCTCCAGAATGGGAATCAGGGCTTCTGGCTTTAGGATAGGCTAGCTTGTATGACTTGGGGGGAAAAAAAAATCCTCTTTTCTCTGGACTACGATATGCTGAGCCAAACTGTAATAGGACTTTTTAAAATACTCAGTGAGGCAACTTTCCTGCCACCCGTGTCTGTAGGCATCTCTTAAACTTACCGCTTCCAAACGCAGCTCTCCTGCCGCCTGTGACTATGCAGGTGCTTTTCGCCGAACTTCTTCCTTTGCAAAGCAGCAGAGGTAGCTCTCTTCCCAAGCCTGCCGGCCTGTGACTATGCAGGCGTCACTTCACAAATCTGTCCCTTCAACGGACAGCTCTTTCCCTTTTCTTGTATGCTAAACCTGCTCTTCTGGGTATGTATTTTAAAAAAAAGCCTGGGATTTAGAGATTCCCCTTCTGTCAGAGGAAAAAGAAGTCTCTATTCTTTATCCCTCCTCCCCCTTTTTCCTCCATTGACCCCCAAGCTTCCACCACCTAGACCTCACTCAGCTCCCAGCGACCCTAAGAACTTTTGTATTTACCGCTTAGCACTTGCTGTAAGGGTCTATGACCTTCTTTAGAAACTTTTTCTTTACGAGTTTATTTTGGCTTGTGCTGAGCATTCATAAAATTCCTAGGGAACTGGAGGTTTAAAAAGTCGGGCTCGTAAAAGGAGTAGGTGGGAGAGGGTGAGAATTGGGCGGAGAGGGGAGAGGATGGCCATCAGCTGGGAAGCCTAAGAATGGGGAGAAGTCCTCCATTTTCCTCTAGGGCCTTGTCTTTGAGCTCTGGGTCTTTTGGGTCGGAAAAGGGGAGCAAGGGTGGAGGGGAGAGGAAAGCGGGAGAAGGGGTGGTGGGATGTTGAGAGGAAGGAGCTGGAGGCATAGAGGCTGAGGTTTTCCCACTGGGCCAGCAGAGGGGGGCTGTTCTGATAAGGGGTTCCTCTGGCTTGTCTGGGGTTTTTCTTGTCATTCATCTCTCCTTTGGCCCAGCCGCTCCTCAGCAGGTTGGAGGCGCTGGTAAATGACTCAAAGCACGGGGCATATGAAACAAATTAGGTCTCCGTTACAGCCACCCAGAGGCGGGTGATGGATGGGGGCCTGCGTTCACGGCAGAGCTAATTGGCAACACACAGAGACATCCAAGAAAGTATATTATTTTGCCAGACTTTGGAGTCATTGGGCCTTTTTTTAAAACTGTAGAACATTATACAGCTAGAGATAAAAAGCACAGTGAAAGTTTTAAATCTAATAAAAGCATTTGAGTGCAGAGTAAAAAAAACATACACAGAGAAGTTTGATTTGGATTCAGGTTTTATTAATGTTCTTTCATTGCAAAATGTTTCCAATTAAAAAACAATCCTGAGAGCGCCACATTAATAAACTGCTTGTCTTTCTGAAGAGTCAGAAATTTTGAAAGGCAATGGTGGACAAACACATGCACATACACGGTGCTACCAGGAGGTTAATCCAAAAATGTCTGTTCCAAATTGGGGCTTGTGGGGTCAGACTTGGAGAAAGATGAAAACATGAGGCTGAGCTTAGATAAAAAGCACCTGAAGCTTATTCAGCATCACCTGATGTGAGGGCCCCCAAATAACACCCACCCTTCCTCATAATGTATCAGCAGGGATCAACAAAAACTGCAATATGCCAGGCCTCAGTTTCTCCATTTGTGGAATGAAGGTTCAGTGGTCTGAGAATTTCAGGATTGCTTGGGGGAAACTTGATAGTTCCCAAAACTTCCTTATCCTTGCTTTTAGGGAGAAGTTAACTAAATCTGAAGCTGATTATCAATGAGAACAAATCACAGTTGGAACCTGTCAAGCCAGGGACTGGTGCTTGTCTGCTTGTTTGCAAAGAGGAACTAGTAGTTTGATTCCAAACTGGAAGTTTGCAAAATAGCTATACTTGTAACATAGGCAGCGGTGGAGGTGGGGGTTGTCAGATTATTTTAAACAGGTGGTTCTCAAACTTTGTTTGCCAAATTGAATGGTAATCAGTTCCTTAACTAATTCCAACAAGTTGTTTTTAGAATAACTGGTCATTTTAGTACTTCACTATATCCAAGTGTTGGCTTTTCTGCCCCCACAGGGTGTTTTAACTTTGGTAAGGAAAAATAATCCTAACTCCCCCTTGTCTGGATTACTTGAGCTCTCTGCTGAGGCCTGGCCTGCAGGTTGGGTCAGTTTGAGGGAGTTAATAGTTCCTTAGGAAACACTGATTCATGCCTGGGGGCCCAGGAATGCAGGTCCTCAGGGGAAAGCTAAAGCACCTCCTCCCACAAAGGCAAGAAGCACAGGGTCTTTGTTCCAGGAGGGGGTCAGAAAAGAGTTGGGCTGGGCTGGGTTTTAACTGCAGATTTGGAAGCTGAATATGCTGGTCAGACTCCCTAGGGTCCCCACTGTTCTCTCCCCTCCAGGTCCAGGTTTTCCTGCCCGCCCCGTCCCTAGCCCCCAAGATAACTGAGCCTGGAGACCCCTTAGTCAGGCCAGATATCTGGGGCCAGGTTTCAGAGCTTTCCACTCCCAAAGGGCTCAGCAGCTCAAAAGCCTGTTTGGAGGTCTGCTTTTCCAACCAAAGGAAGAGAGGAAGGTAATAATTAACTCATGCAGTTTTTGGGAACCGGAATCCCACTCCAACTTGCGCTTCTCGAACTTATGGTGTGCCACTCTGACTTTTGGGGTCCAGCGTCAGGTCTGGGGCTGATTTCTCGAGGTGGGAGAGTCCATCTGTTACCCAACTCATGAGCCTATGACCCCCCACCCATTCTCTTGTCTGCGCCGGGCAGCAGCCCCCAGTTTCCTTGGCTGCCTTGGTCTGGCAGTGACCACCACTGGGGCTCTCTCCTCTGCACCTTCCCAGGGCCTGGATGGCCTTTGAGTAAACAGATAGCCCAGCGAGGTATGTGATCAATTAGCTTTGCTGAAAATACAATCATTTTGTTATTCCAAGCTGATGAGAAGGTCTCTTCGGCCTGCTCTCCCAGCCTCCACATGCCAATCAGCCTGTGTCACCGATATAATTTTCCACATAAACACAACCTTTGTGCAACATCTACTCTTGTAAATAGAGGTAATTCCCAAACCAAATAACGCACTTGGAGGGAAATGGATATTATGCATGCAAAAAGAAAAGCCGGCGATTTTTACACTTTCCAGGCAACAAAAGATTACCCCTAATTGCGAATGGGCGGGGGAGGGGCGGCGGCTGCTGGGAAGCAGGGAGGCCGGCTTCCAGGCAGGTTTTTTTTTCTCTCCCTCTGCACATGTGTGTGCGCGAGCGGGACCACCAGGAACTGCTTAACCCGGGATCTGTCCTGTTTAGGCAACCGGGAGAACGTGGTGGTGGTTGTTGATATCTTAAAGGAAACGGCGAGTTACTTAATTATAAGGTTTGGTCTCTGCCAGGAGAGACCCCCTCCAAACCTGAAACTATGCATCCTGTTGAACTGTCCCCCTAGACTCCTGGCCAGGAATGGCCTCGGTAGACCGGGAAATGTGTAAGTTCCTCTGAACTGCACTGGTGTGCCGTTAACAATGTTCTGCTTTAAGTGCATCCCTAAATTAGACCTTGAAAGCAGCGGAAGTTCCCAGGCGGAGGGGAAGGAGAACGCCACAGAACCCACTGTGTAATCCTGGCCAGGTTCTGGGCACTAGCTGCCCCCTGGGCTCCCTGAATGCCACGGAAATAAAGGCTGGGGTGCCCCCTCTTGCGTCTCGTACCCCCTGGTGCTGGCGGGTAAAAAGCCCTTTTTTGGGGTCATGGCCCTGGTGGCTTCCCAGGCCAACTGCTGGGGCATCTGGAGTGCTCCCAAAGGAAGGAGTATTGGGGAGGAGGTGGCTACAGCATCGCGGAGCTGCCTGTGTGCAGTGGGCTGAGGACCCCAGTCTCCCAGACCCCATACCCAGTGGGCTCAGGGCCTGCTGCAAGTCTCACTTTTGAGCCGCCTGCATGTGGAACAGCTTCCAGGCATTCCCCCCAGCATCTGGACTGAGTCACAAAAGACGGTTTCTGATCAGGACTTTTCCTGCAAAGATGCTTCTTTTAGCAGATGAGTAATGGTATTGTAACAGGGTGGTCCCCAGGAAAGGGGGAAGTTCTAGGTTCCCTGCCCCACCCAAGGGAGGGACAGTATCTTGGCCTCCAGGTGAATCGAATGCTTTCATGGGATGCTTCTGGGTCTTTATTTCCTCTAAGTTCAAAACTGATTGAGGAGATGGGGGCGCTGTCTGAATTTGGGGGAGAACACAGGCGGGCAGAGAGACCAGGGCTCCTTCTGGTCTCTCTGGGCTGGGAGGGGTGGGTGGCCCTGTAACATTTCATCTACAAAAGACTTTTCTTTCTGACCCCCGCCCCCATCCCTCCTCCTGCCCACTGAAGCGGGGCCTAAGAACCCTTATCCCCCAGCTTCACCCCTCCCGGCTCCTGAAGGCCATCTGAAACTCATTAGCTGTTTGAAATGATTGTCATGGGGGCCCTTGATGGAGAACAAGAAAGGGAGAGAAGGGATACTTTTAAAGGACAGCAATCGGGACCCAAATGCTGGCAGATGTTTGGAAACCTTGTTGTTGAGGAGGGGCCTCCCCGAGGTGTGGGAGGGGGGCAAATTCCTCCATGACCCTGGACAAGCCCCCATCCCCCTATGCCTTTGTCTCAGGGCAGCTCCTGAAGACCAAGCTGGCTAAGCCGCTGTTTTCTGGTCCCCTCCAGGAGGAAAGATGGGGCTGCCGTTGGACAGACCACCTGATCCGGAGGGCAGCTGTGACACTTGATTCTTGGCCAGTTAGTTTAATTCCTGGACTTTGTAGATGGAGGTGTTGTAGAACTGTTGTAGAGCAACCCCGATACAAACCGGGGTGCCTGACTGTGGGTCCTCACCCGCGCGCTTTAAAGGACTTATCAATGCTCTACTGCAGGCACACGTGAAAGGTTAATAAAAGGTTTATTTACAAGGGCAGGGGAAATGAGGAAATGTACAGCTCTGGGAGAAAAGAGGGAGACAAAGTTTTAAATGAGTCCTACCCAATCCGCCGATCAGGAATCCCAAAATGGCGCTCTCAGAGTTGGCTGCCAGCCAGGAGCCGAGCGATCGCGGGCCAGCGAGAGCCCAAGGCCCACGTGTTTGGTTTTTATATCCAACCTGGCTGCCCAACTCCACCCTCAGGTCCCAGCCACCCTCCCTTTGGTGGTGATGGGATTTGTCTTTCCCAATGTCCTGATGGCTTTAGTCTGGAGTGGGGGTGGGGTCCACAAAGCCTGTATGGGATTAACTCAGGACATTATTTCCCCCTAACAATTCCCCCCTTTCGCTTTTTTTTTTTAATTTATTTTTGAGGCATGTTTTATTTGTTTGTTTTTGTTTATACATGCACTGGGTACAGTCAGAAGCACGGGAGGGTGAGAGAATTCACCAGAGCCAGAGCGGGGTGCAGAGCAGGCAGAAGGACTGAAGTACACTGCTGAGGGGAGCAGCGGGCGGCAGGAGAGGTCTGCGCGCCATGCGGGACCCTCCTCCAGTGGATGGGGAGCAGCCGGGGATCGAACCGGTGCCGCAGAGGCCGCGGGCAGCTTCGCAACCCAGCGCTCAACCGCTGCGCCACTGGGGAGGCCCTCCCTTTCGCTTTTTGCCACCATTTCCATGGTGATGAAGATCAAACATATGGATGCTGGGATACAGTCTCAGATGAAAATTTTGCAGGGTTCCAGTCTGAAAGAAAACGAATCCCTCCAGGTATTGTCCATTGTAGAAAGCAAAAGTCCTCTATTCCTGGAAAAACAGTTCATCAGTCCAAGCCGAAAGAAAAACATCTGGAGGCATTAGCCAGAATAAGACAGCAGATATGTCAAAATCACAGGAAAAAAAAATATTAAAATGGTTTAACTTATGTAAAAACAAATTTCCCCCCAACAGAGCAACCCCGATACAAAACGGGGTGCCTGACTGGGTCCTCACCCGCGCGCTTAAAAGGACTTATCAACACTCCACTGCAGGCACACGCGAAAGGTTAATAAAAGGTTTATTTGCAAGGGAAGGGGAAATGAGGAAATGTACAGCTCTGGGAGAAAAGTGGGAGACAAAGTTTTAAATGAGTCCTACCCGATCCGCCGATCAGGAATCCCAAAATGGCACCCTGAGAGCTGGCCGCGAGCCAGGAGCCGAAGCCAGGAGGTGAGCGATAGCCAGCCACCCCAAGGCCCACGTGTTTGTTTTTTTTTTTTCCCTGCCATACACAGTCTGCTTATCTCTATTTTGAGAATAAAAAACAGTTCAAGATACATACATATGTACAGACACAGCAAGCTCACAGGTTGCTGGTAGCTTTGCTCCCACTCTGGGTGGCGGGACCAGTCAGGAGACGAGGAGCTGATTCACCCCATGTGGGGTTCAGGCTAACAGGGCAGGGAGTCACTGCTTTGAAGCCAAACTGGAAGGGATGGCAAGCCCTGTCCCCTTGTTCCAAGACCATCTCCCATAGGACGGGCTGATGGGGAGCGAGGTGGGGAGATGGACATGCCTCAGTCAGAGTCGCAGGTCTCTTGTTCGGTGGTGGCATTCACTGCAGAGGCCAGCCTGTCCTGGCCTTTCAGCCTCTCACGGATCAACTCAGCAATGGCTCTCTGGGTTCGCTTTTCTAGCTTCTCTAGCTTCTTGGCCACATCTCTCTTGAGGTCCCAATCAGGCTTGCGGGGCGCGAGGTTGGCCAAGTCCACTTCTTCAATGACCGGCTCTGGCTTGGCAGCCTCCAGCTGTTCCTTCACCTTTTCTTCCACTGCAACTGGTTTAGCCTGGGGCACCCTCCTTCTCTTCAGGTCCTCATCCTCTGGGACATAGTTTCTCAGCCTAAGTTCCCTGTGCTTCTCCCCTTCTCTGAGCTTCTTGGTCTTTGGCTCCCCATCTTCTTTGTCCTTGCGCCCGGTCTTCTCCCGAAGGGACTTCAGGCGTTCTTTTCGCCTCAAAGCTGCTTCTTCCAGCCGGCCCATGCTGGCCGCAGTAGCTGCCATCTTGCCCGCGGGCCTCCTCCTCCGTGTTTGGTTTTTATACCCAACCTGGCTGCTTAACTCCACCCTCAGGTCCCAGCCACCCTCACTTTGGTGATGGGATTTGTCTTTTCCAATGTCCTGATGGCTTTAGTCTGGAGTGGGGGTGGGGTCCACAAAGCCTATATGGATTAGCTCAGGACATCCTTTTCCCCTAACAGAGGGACTTCCTGTTTGTAATAGCAAAATCATAAAATTAGAAAATAAAGATCGAGACATGTTGGAGTTAATGAGAGCATATAATGTGAAAATCATGGAACCAAATCTTGGGATGCTAGACTTCAAGATCTAGAACTTGGAATAAACATCTGTAGCATCTTAGAAATGCACAATATTAAAATCGTAGACTTCTGGAATTCTTAAAATAATTCAGAGAATCAGATTCTTTAGATATTCGGTAGCATAAAACATTAGGATTATGGAATAAAAATTTTAGGATATTGGACTTCTCAAGCATTAGAGATATAGAAGAAATAAACTAATGGAAATCCAGAATTGTGGTCTTAGAATCATAGGATGCAAGACTGGTGGAATGTAAGAATATTAAATTAAGGAAATATTGAATGATATAATCTTAGAATCACAGTATATAGAAGCATCTTGGAATGGTAAAATTAGAGCCATAGACTTCTACAATCATAGCAGTTTTTAATTAGTCTCATTGGATTACAGACTTAGACTCAGTGCATGAGAATCAGCAAATGTCTGTTTTGTTAGAGAAGTATAGGATCTATGAACTACAGAATTTTGGAATTATATGCTTTTGGACATAGCCTTGAGGAATTTCAGAGGCGCAACAAGGGATTTAGAGGTCAAACTGTTGTAGAGCAACCCCGATACAAAACGGGGTGCCTGACTGTGGGTCCTCACCCGCGCGCATAAAAGGGCTTATCAATGCTCTACTGCAGGCACACGTGAAAGGTTAATAAAAGGTTTATTTACAAGGGCAGGGGAAATGAGGAAATGTACAGCTCTGGGAGAAAAGTGGGAGACAAAGTTTTAAATGAGTCCTACCCGATCCGCCGATCAGGAATCCCAAAATGGCGCTCTCAGAGTTGGCCGCCAGCCAGGAGCCATGAAGCCAGGAGGGGAGCAATCGCGAGCCAGAGAGAGCCCAAGGCCCAGGTGTCTGGTTTTTATATTCAACCTGGCTGCCCAACTCCACCCTCAGGTCCCAGCCACCCTCCCTTGGTGGTGATGGGATTTGTCTTTCCCAATGTCCTGATGGCTTTAGTCTGGAGTGGGGGTGGGGTCCACAAAGCCTGTATGGGATTAACTCAGGACATCATTTCCCCCTAACAATTCAACCCCACTCCTAGCCTAGCCCAAATCTTCACCTATGCTTACTCCCCTCCAAGCCCTCCCCCCACAAGCCCCTGGCCACCCTGTGCTTGTGTCTAGACAGGACAGTTGAATTTTTTGTCCTCTCCTAGAGCTGCCCACTTTTTTTTTTTCTTCCTCTCTCACCACAAGTTCCTTCCATGCTCTGTATTTTGAGGTACCATTTCCTTTTTCATCCAGCGTCTTGATTCCCCATGCCTGTGCTTTGCGGGACAAGACATTCAGTGATTAACATGTCAGGGAACTTAAGCTCTGTCCCCTTTGGGGGTGTAGTAGGGGGAGCAGGAGGAATGGGGCAGATGGAATGTGACCTCTGTCCCAGACACAGGAGCTAACAGGTCCAGACATGAACCTGCACTGCCCATTCCTTCTGGAAGGAGGTGGCAGCCATGAAAGCTGAGAGACCTGTCCTGTCTAGGTGAGAAGAGACTGGAAATGCTAAAGCATTTCATGCTTATTTGTTTTATGATCCTCACAGACTGGGGTTTACACAAATTGAACAGCATGTGGATTAGATAGTTTGTTGAGAATTAACAGCTTCTGATGGTTATCAGTTTTGGAGGTGATGGAAACTGGGTGGAGGTAGATGGTTGAGCAATGAATTGCTATGTCCTCATCAGTGTTCAGAGATGTGGAGGGTCATCACCAACTATAAATCTCCGGAGGGCATGTGGTGCCAGGGGGGGATGATCAGCTCAGCTCCAGGGTAACACTCGGGAGTCTATTACAACATTTAGGAATAAACCAAAAGCAGTCAGTTTCAGAAACACCCTGGCACTTAAGAAAATATTCACTTTCCAGTGAATTCATCCAACACTCAAAGATCTAGCCAGAGATGAACAATTTAAATATGGAACCTCATTTTTGAATTCAAGCATCATAAAGACAGGGTCTGTGCAGTGGCCACATGAATGACTGTTTCTCGAACAGTCTTTTCTCTGGCTCAGTTCACACCCCATGTTCACCTCAAGTGCCCCAAGACTTTAGGGAGGGAGCAGTTTAAGTTAGAAATGCTAAGAAATCTTGGCAGTTTTCCCCACAGATGAAACTTTGTGAACAATCCTGTTCACCAATTTAAAATCTTTTGTTAAAATTGTTTAGAAACTGTGAAGCCCCAGATCCAAAAGCAGTGCCCAGCTGCTTGTAGGAATAGCATTTCCATGTAGCCGAGATTTTTCTAAAACTGAAATGCCTGCCTCAGAGGCAGAACAATTTCAGCCCAGGTACACCAGCCCAGCCTGCCTGTGGTGTACTGGGTGCCTTCAGGCTATTAGGCCCTCTCTCCGGGCCACAGTAGGCCCACCTACAGATAGGAAGTGGATTAAATAATCTTAATGTGGGAGCAAAAATATTAGAAACAGGAAAAGAACAATTTGGCTTTGTTTTTGAGTTGAATTTCAAATTAGTTAGGCCACTGTTTCTATTTATTTTTGAAGCAGTTCAACCAAGAATTACTATTTTCTTGGCTCTAGCTTTTGATTTCCAATGCTAAACAACACAACTAGGACTCCACGCTTCTTCGACTACTGACTGTGGGTTTTGTTCGCATTCCTCATGGTGAAGAACACTGGGTTAACACAATGACAAGGCAGTTGCCCTTGCAATTCCAAAAGAGTGAAATGAGCTAATGGATGGCAAACTGGGTGTCAAGGAGTCTCTTGTTGTGAATTTTCCTATCTGTAAAATGAGGAGGGGATGGAGGCAGGGAGAAGTCTAGATATTGAAAGTCTAGATCTTGTCCTTCTGCTCCAAAACAGTCCAAGTTTCTGCAGATTTAGTCCTTAGTCTAAAGGGGTTTGGCTACATTTGCCCTGTTACATTTTTTTTTTTTAAGATTTATTATTTATTTTATACAAGCACTGGGTACAGTCAGAAGCGTGGGAGGGTGAGAGAATTCACCAGAGCCAGAGCGGGGAGCAGAGCAGGCAGAAGGACCGAAGTACACTGCTGAGGGGAGCAGCGGGCGGCAGGAGAGGTCTGCGCGCCATGCGGGACCCTCCTCTGGTGGCCGGGGAGCAGCCGGGGATCGAACCATCACTGCAGAGGCTGTGGGCAGCCTCGCAACCCAGCGCTCAACCGCTGCGCCACCGGGGAGGCCCTGCCCTGTTACATCTTTAGCCTCAGGGGCCACCCTAGCTGATTCCAGCGATGTGAGGGGTGGGACTGCAGGAAACGGAGAGCCTTTACAAAGGCAACAATGGCAGATCCCTAATTTGTGGACAGTCCCTTATACCGTGAGTCTGAAAGGCCAAGGAGGGAGTGAGGACCCTCTTGGCTATGTAGTCCACTGAAAGTCCATGGACCCATCTGCAATGAAGGAGTTAGAGGCAAATGAGGGGGCTATGCTGGGGGCTTGGCGATCCCCTAACAGACCTGATACAGGGCTGGAGGGCTCAGGCTGTGTGGACAGTGAGGCAGGCTGGACTGGTGACAGGCCATCGGGGGGGACACTGGGTGTGGCCTCCTTATTCTGGCTTTCTCCATTATTGAATTGAAGCCCAACTTAAGCAGATGGCAACAGTGCATAGAAGGACTTCTATGGTGGAGTTGGGTGAGGTTTATTGCTGAAACATTTGAGACTGAATCTCTGGAAAGACCAGGGTTGGAGAAGGCTGAGGGGAGGTGGGTTAGTATTGGCTCGTTTGACTGCAGCCCCAGACCACTTGGTTTTGCCAAAATAAGCTGTCAGCACAGCCCTGACCAACTTCCTGGGTCCCACGGTTGATCATTATAGACAAAGACCCGTCAGTTCCTCCAGCGATGGGGCAGTTTAGACGAGCAACAAGACGCTCCACGAAACAGTCGGAGTTACAAAAGATGTTGGGGTGGGAAATGCAACAAACAGCCTCAGTTAAGAGCAACCATGAAGTTTCCTTGGCTATTATACAAGGGACCAACCAGTCAGGTCACCAGTCCAACGGCTCCCTGCTATCCTGGCTTGAGAGGTCCAATGGAACCACTGCATGATGGTCCTTTGGTCCAGTCCAGTGATGCTGTGACCATGCACACTGCATGTCCTACTTGCAGACCTAGCCAGAGACTCCCCTGCGGGGCAGTACTGCAGGTGCCTCGGGGGGGCTGCCCGAGGGGCTCTGGGACTCTGGGGATATTTCCCTGTCACCTGACCTCCCTCCTCAATGCGTACATGTATTAAAATCAATTCAAATGAAACAAACCTCTCAATCTGTAAATGTTTCTCAGTTAATCTGCCTGGTAGAGAATGAAGTTACTGTCTCTTAAGGGTGATAAAGAAGGGGGGGTGCCTCCCTGGTAGTGCAAGGGGTTAAGACACAAGCTATGAAGTTATTTGCAGCCATTGCAGCATGAGTTTGATCCCCAGCCAGGGAGCTACCCACATGGCACAGCAGACCTCTCCTGACTCACCCGCTGCTTCCTTCAGCAGTGTATTTCAATCAATCTACCTGTTCTGTTCCCCACTCTTTGGTGAATCCTCTCACCCCCCATACCTCTGGCCTGTACCCCAGATCTTATATGCATAAATCTTTTTTTAAAAAAGGGGGCAAAAAAAAAAAAATGGGAGGAGAATGCAAAAGGACTTAAGCAATAAGGAAAAGTGGAAAGAATAAGCGCCCAGCACAGTAGGGTGCTTTACAGAGAACATGCTGTAGGCTTTTTTCAGATCCATTAGTTCATAACCACCCCGGGGGAAATTAGGCCCATTTGGGAGATGGAGAGGTCGAGGGTCCAGAGCAGGAAGATGCTGGTGGACCTGGGATAGCGTCTCTGTCGCCTGCCCCTTGTCTCTTGATGTCAGAATACCATTGCTAGGAGCGCTGAGTGGGGCTTGGGAAGCATGCAGCCTCACCCTTCCTCGTAGGGGTGAGGGAAGAAAGCGCAGACTGAAGAGCCAGAATCCTTACTGGAAGAGCCTAGGATTCCAGGCGATTCTCCTGCTTTCTCTAAATGGAACGTCTCCCAGTGGCAGAACTTTCTTCCTTGTGTCTACCCATTCTGTCTCTTGCTATTGGGCCAGCCTGGAAGCACCTTCTGGCAGCCATCCTCCAGAGGGGGAGGGTAGTGTGCCAGGTAGGCTTGGCCTGGGAGTGGGCTGGAAATTCTTCTCTCCCTGAGGGTAGCAGAGGGTCTGGATGGAGGAGAGTCCAGAGGGCCGATTCTGTGTTTGGTGAATAAACAGTGGAGTCGAGTTTCTAGCCTGTCACTCTGCAGCCTTTCAGCAAGCGAGAGGCCAGGTGGGCCAGGGAGTTCCCTGCGGGCGGCACACGGAGAGGCCAGGGTCTGTAGGGCAGGGGCCTGGGCAGGGTTGCTGTGGACAGCCAGCAGAGTCCACCTCTGCAGGCCACAGGACTTCACACCTTTGAAAGGCTCCAGAGTGGCCTACAGAGAAAATAAACTGTTCCTCCCATCCATGGCAGGTCGGCCATCCTTGGGGAGCCCCTTGTCATGCGCACAGAAATCCTGTAAAATGGCCCAGCGTTTTCTTTCCACTCCCCAAAAGGACACGTGCTAAGCCCCATGAGGACTGTGGGGTTGTGTGAGGGTGCTTTATCCACGGCCAGCAAGGCCTGATTCCAGCCCTTTGCCCCCTGAGATAAGCCATCCCAGCTCTGAGACTTAATGTACACATCTGGGAAATGAGAATGAAAATCCCTTCGTGCGTTTGATGGTGAAGCAGGCCAAGATGCAAAACTGCTCAGTTTATAGGCATTTGATCAATGTCAAGACCAAGAGAAAGTCTGATCCCTTCGGAGCCATGTTGTCTCTGAAGTGGGGTTACTTCCTTTATGGGATCAGACAAAGGGCTTAGCACAATGCTTGACACACAGAAGGCTTTCCAGTGGCAGCGCCTTCCTCTTCTCCCCTCTGGGTCTCCAGGGCATCATATCGCCGCATGAGAAAGGTTAACAGCTCTTGACCCTCCAGGCGAGAAAGCCATGAGGATGAACTCAATGCCACAAGCACCCACTGAGCGTAGTGGTGCCACGGAACTGTAGGAGAGGCTAGGTCAGGGCCTTGAGAAAGGGAGGTGCTGGCTGCTTGTGGGTAGCAAGGAGGCCTTTCCGGAGTTCTGCCCAAAGTCACGGGCCAGTCTTTCCTACCAGCTGTGGTTTGTTGCAAATCCTTGACACCCCAATTGCTGCTGCCTCTCAGCAAGTTGAGATACCCCCAGAGGTGCCCTTGTTCCACCCCATCTTCTCAGAGCTGAGAGGAGATGGCAGAACTAGGCCCAAGGGGTGTGTGAACTTGAATAGCTTCAGTACTGACACACTCCACCAGGGGAGTGTCTCCAGGCGTGGAGGGTGTCACCTGCTGTGACACAGCAGGTGTCCAGCAGTGGCCACTGGCAGACCCTATGATAGGCACAGAAGAGGATGTGTTACTGGGTGGGAGGTGGGCAGAGCTGAGAGGTGGCTTTGGAGTTAGCGCGCTGGGGCTCCAGGTCTGGCTTTGTGATTCACACCTGAACGACCTCGGGGTAGTCTCCAAAACTGTAAAGTCCTGATTTCCTCATACAAGATCAGCAATAATTCCTTGAAAGAGTTGTCTTGGAGACTAGGGACAATGCTTGGAAAGCACTTAGTATAGTGCGGGAAGCGTGTGGTGTCCCCGTCACTGTCTAGGATCAGGCAAGCTGAAATCGGTAATGGATTAAGATCCTATATTGCGGGCCTCCCTGGTGGTGCAGCGGTTAAAGTCAGCCACTATCAAGCTAGCCTAGCCACTGCGGCATGAGTTCAATCCCGGGCCAGGGAGCTGACTCACATGGCACAGCGGACCTCTCCTGACTTGCCCACTGCTCCCCTCAGTATATTTCAGTGGATCAGTTGTAGAGCAACCCCGATACAAAACGGGGTGCCTGACTGTGGGCCCTCACCCGCGCCCATAAAAGGACTTATCAATGCTCTACTGCAGGCACACGCGAAAGGTTAATAAAAGGTTTATTTACAAGGGAAAGGGAAATGAGGAAATGTACAGCTCAGGGAGAAAAGTGGGAGACAAAGTTTTAAATGAGTCCTACCCGATCCGCTGATCAGGAATCCCCAAAATGGCGCTCTGAGAGCTGGCTGCCAGCCAGGAGCCGTGAAGCAGGGAGGCGAGCCTGAGACCCCAAGGCCCACGTGTTTGGTTTTTATATCCAACCTGACTGCCCAACTCCACTATCAGGTCCCAGCCACCCTCCCTTTGGTGGTGACGGGATTTGTCTTTCCCAATGTCCTGATGGCTTTAGTCTGGAGTGGGGGTGGGGTCCACAAAGCCTGTATGGGATTAACTCAGGACATCATTTCCCCCTAACAGATCTGCCTGTTCTGCTCTGCACCGTCTCTGAATCCTCTCACCCACCGCCCCCCCCCCACCTCTGGCCTCTACCCCAGTTTTATATGCATAAATCTTTTTTTTTTTTTTGGGCCGGTCACTAGAGGTTTATTACGAGCAGACCCTCCCGGTGCGAGGGACACGAGCAGAAACACGCAGAGGGTGGACACGGGGACAGGTCACTAGAGCTTTATTACGAGCAGACCCTCCCGGTGCGAGGGACACGACCAGAAACACGCACGCAGAGGGTGGACACGGGGACAGGCCGCCGGGGGCAGTTTGGGGGACGGCGAGGGGGTGGCACGACGGGGGCGGGGGAGACGCGTCACCCCGAGAAACGGGGAAGAGCTGCGACTCAGTCTTGCGTCAAGCACATAAAACTGCGCTATTTAACGTACTTCTCCATGCACTTCTTGTGGAACTCGGAGCGCAGCGTGTCGTTCACGAACCGCTTGTCCTTCTGGTCGTCGGCGCCCTTGGCGCAGTTCTTGAACACCACGTCGTCGTCCCACCTTCTTTTGACCTTGACGTTGGCCTGCGGCTGGGCTGGCCCGGTCAGATTCAGGAGCGGGTTTCCACCGAGGGTATTTTCCGTTCGAATCCTTTCTTCTTCAGCTTTTTGTTCTTGCTCCTTCCTGGCCTGCTCCTCCGCCCTCTCCTTTTTGATCTTCTCCAGCTCGGCGAGGAGGGCCGCAGTGTCGTCATCACTCTCGTCCTCATCGTCCTCACCTGTCAGAGGGTCGTCCGCGTCGAGGTTCGCAGCGGGAATCTGGTCTACCCGAGGCCTCCCTGACGCTGACGAGGAGGTGGTATGTTCCCGAGCTGGCCGGCCTCTGTTCTTCTCTCGAGCCGCGGCTCGCGCCCTCTCCTCCAGCTCCCTCCTCCAGTCCCGGTTGCGAACCTCCTCAGGGGCATCCTGAGTGGCTTGTCGGTATTTTACCTTCGTGTGGGAGGGCAGGTCGCGGCTGGAGCACTGCGTGGAGAGCTGGCTCAGGTCCCCTTCGCCTTTCCCGCGACCCCCTCTGGCAGGCGCGAAGGTCGGCCTCGCCGCGGTCGTCATCCTCAGGCCTCAGCGACGCGACGCGGCCCGGGTCCTGGGCCTCGCAAGAGCCGCTGGAGGCTGCGTTTCGGGGGCAGGGGGTGACGGGCCGCTCCGCTGGCCGAAGCCCGACGCGGCAGCCGCCGAGCTCACACTGACGCCAGGGAGGGCCATGCTCCCGGCAGCCTCCGCGCCGGCCCCGCCCAGGCCCGGAAGCGAACCGCGCGCCGTGTGGCCCCGGGCGGCGGCCAATCGGCGGCGGGCGCGCCGGAAGTGGGCGGGGCGGTGGCCGGGGGCGGGCCCGGAACTCATAAATCTTTTTTTCAAAAAAATTTCCATGTGCCTAAGACCCCACAGAATTTCAGAATTTTATTAATGTCCAGGATGAGAAGTTCCTAGAACAGGAGCGGGCTAACTTGCTTTGCAAAGGGCCAGGTAGTAAATAGTTGGGGGCCATAGGGTCTCTGTCACAGTGTAGGGTAAAGAAAATGTCAGGCTTTTCTGCCCTCCCGCCATCAGGATAGATGATGGATCCTTGTCCTGAATGCATGTCTGATGGCGGGCACCTGGAATACAGTGTGGGCATAGGTAGATGGGATTCACCTGGGTTAAGACTGCTTTTAAGGGCGGCGTCACGGGGACGCGAGCAGCAGCAGCAGAAGCCCAAAGAGAAGAAGCCCGAAGCAGAAGCAGAGAACTCCAGAGAGCCCAGATAGAGTAAAGATTTGCTGGGGGCTGGGAGGACTGCCAGCCTCCCAGCCCCCCAGCACCCCTGCCTGCCATGTGCCTGGTGAACCCCAATAAAAACCTGCAAAACCACTGAGGACTCTGACTCCTCCTTTACCCGGTCTGCATGGGATCAGAAAACCTGAACCGTGTCCAGTTCCTGCCCTTACACACAGCTACCCAACTCTGCCCTGGTAACCAATGAATGGATGTGCTCTTGTTCCAATAAATCTTTATTCACAAAACAGGTGGCAGGTAGATGGTTTGCTGACCCCTGTTCTCTGGAAGCAACTCATGTCTTGTGTTCTGCTGAGCACTCTGGTGTGGGCTCCCTTCTGGATGAGCCTCGGGAGCCCAGATCTGACCCCATTTGGAGAGACTGAGGTCCTAAAAGGGCCGGGATGGCTCCCAAGGGTGTGGATGCCTGAGTGTGGCTCCCCTTTTCTGTCCTAGAGAGGCTGTTGAAAAGGCTCCTCTCTCCAGCATTACTGGAGCCTCATTACTCACAGGCTGGAAAACAATGTTAATTTCCCCCAAGCGAGAAGCAGCTGCACTTGTAAGCCAGGGCTCATTTTGCTGCATGAATATTTATGGCATGTCCCCTAATTAAGCCCAGAAATAAAATTTATCCTGCTCTCGGGGGCCACGGAAGACTCTAAGGCCATGTCAGGAGCCAGCCATTGTGCATGTGAAGTAGGGTTGGCAACAAAACACTTGTGTCCAGAGTCACTGGGCCAGTGTGCACAGGAACGGCGGGCTGGGCATTCCCTGGAAGGTCAAGAACTGGGGCTGGTCACGTGGGCCACTAGTTAGCCTGGACCTGCATGGGTGACACGGAGGTGATGGGAGGCCAGGGTTCTAGCCATCCTGATTTTCTTTCAGCCAGGATGGTTCAGATATTTCATAACTGGGCTTCAAAGGCCGTGACAGTGGCACCAGCTCAGAGGGAGGACCTCAGCTGAGAAATGGGTTTGAGTTCCCTCTCTGGTGCTGACTCTATGGCCTGGATGGACCTAGCAGCTTTCCAGCCTCAGTTTCCCTATTGTTACTGGGGTGGCAGGGTCATCAGCATCATGGAGAGTGGTTCCTGGTGGGAGAGAAAGTGATTTGGTAATTGTTCTTATCAAGGGTCTGGGGTTTCCTTGACCTCCAGACCCTCCCGCTCTTAAACCTGGAAAACCGGCTCTGCCCAGCCCAACAACTTTGAGGGTTTCCAGAAACCATAAATCTTGGCTTTTTCTTGAGGGGTTCTGTCTCCAGAGAACTCTTTGGGCCCTTGTATTCTCTTCTTGGAGCCAATAAACCAAGCAAATACCATAAAATCCTTGACCCGGCTTGAGCCCTGAGTCAGCCCTGGGATAAAGAGCGAGAGAGTCAGGACGCAAACATCAAGTTGAACTTGGAGCTTCTCCGTCCCTTTCTGGAATGGGCTTGCTCTTTGTTTTTCTATTTTTGATTGTTTCCTCTTTAAACTCACAGCAGCAAGAGGTCCCCTCTGCTCCTGGCCCCACCTGGGGGGCTGGGGGT
Source organism: Talpa occidentalis (assembly GCF_014898055.3). Classification (NCBI taxonomy): domain Eukaryota; kingdom Metazoa; phylum Chordata; class Mammalia; order Eulipotyphla; family Talpidae; genus Talpa; species Talpa occidentalis. The sequence goes on along the minus strand of NW_023603474.1, from coordinate 3,159 downwards.
GCTTTCCCAAGGTGGGGCCAGGTGTGTAATCTTCCCAGCCCTTGGCAAGTGCACACCTTGTGAATTCAAAAGTCAACAAGATGTGGAAGTGGGTGATCCTTAGGTTGTAGAGGACAAGTGTGGGGGTGTTAGGGTGGCTCATGCCCCCTGCTGGGCCTGCCCCATCCCCTGGAGCCCTGGGACTTCCTGTCTTGTTCTCTACCTCCATCCTGAGCTCCCATCTGATCAGAGCAGCCTGGACAGGAGAGTTTCCTGAGCCCATTTTTCACGCTACCCACCACAGAAAGGAGGGCTGAAAATAGTGGAGTGGGTCTTTCTAGGCCAGCGCCAGGGCAGATGTGGGGGCAGTAAGCTGGCTGGGCTCAGGAGACCTGGGTGCGTTCACCTGGGCTGGGCCCACACCCTGGTCACATTGAGCCCAGATCCCAGCCACAAATTGTTACCTTCCCATCTAACCCAGGGGTCCCCAGGAGGCAAGGAAGGTCACAGCCTCTGAGACACATCTCCACTATGGAACCACTTGCTGTGCTTTTATTATATCCAGGATACAATTTTCATGGAAGATGCTGGGCTCTTGCTGGTCTGGAGGTTTGATCAAGGGGCATCTCAACACCTTGGCAGAGGTGTGATTTGGGGGAAAGTCGCTTCACTTCTTGGTTTGTTTCCTCATCTGTAGAATGGGATCATAGCCCCCCAACCCCGCCTGTTCCCTCGGCTTTTTAGGGTGAATGAGATACTTATTCAGAAGGTGCTTTGTTAGCTGGATGTGTTTATGAAAAAAATAAGTGTTGAAATTTTACCTGATTTTTTAATTTTTGATTTTACTCTCCTTTCAGAATCTGGTGTCCTCCAGAGACTTAGGCCTAATAGCAAGTTTCTCCTGGACTAAGGACCAAGGAGAGGCAAGGAGTTCTGCCAGGATCCTTGGTGGGCCCAGAAACTTGGAGCTAGCGTTCCATGGCTGAGAACTCTGTCCTTATTTGGGTCCATGCTTGATGACTGGCACTGGCACCCACACAAGTGACACCTCAGTGAGTCTTGGGTGGAAGAGAGGCTCAAAGTGAACTCAAGGGACCTGAGTACCTAGGCTGGGGCTCGGCCTTCCCACAGACACCCTCAATCTCTTCCTAAAAGGGTCTAGGAGGCTCTGGCAGGTGTTTGGATACCCAGGTCCCTACCCTAAACACTGTTCTGATTTCTACCAGCTCCTGTGTCTAGGGAAGGAAATGTAACCCACGTACTTTTGATGCATTTGTATTAAAGCCCTTCCTTTATAAGGGCTTTCTAGAGCCAGAGCTTTATAAGGGGTCTCAGCTTGTGTGTCCTGTGGGGGAGCCTCAGCCGTCTTTTGATGGCCTTTTCTTCCTCGCAGGGAAAACAGGAAATCAGACTGTACCAGGAACAACTGAACCTAAAACCTTTTGTACTTGCTTGCCCCTCTGGCCTGCTCACAGTTGGAACTGTTGTCTCAGAAGTGCTGCAAACCTTATTTCTGACAGTGGAAGTGCTTGATGGTTTTCTCTAAATTAGGTTGAGGGCAGGCATCTCCCAGCACCCCATTGGGCAGGACTGTGAGCACATCAGTTCCCCACCTGCCTGTGTTCCCTCTTCGACTACTTTTTCCTGCTGCTCCAGAAATTTCAACCATTCTTGGAGACCCAGCTCCAGCCCAGTTTCTCGTCTTGCCTTGGTCATCCTGCATGAAACAATTTCAGCTCAGGATTTGGCACCGAGTGACATTAGCAAATATTAAATGAGTGAGTGGATGAATGCATGGGCAGCAGAAGCTGGAAGCATTTATCTCTGTATTCTTTCCTGTTCTAAATGGGCCAGATTTTCATACCTGTAGAGGTTTCAGAGGCCCAAAGCACTGAATGTTGGGTGAATACTGGCACAGTCCCCGTTCCCAGGCACATCCCGTGGGCAGGCACCCGGTGGGGGTGGGGTGAGATCTCTGCCTGCAGGCCTTGCTGTTCAGCTGAGAAGTGGGGCTCACACACCCTACTAGTTTAGTTACTGTTGTGATTACATGCCATGAGAGGGGAAAATTAGTTATTAAATAAGGGGAAGAGTGAGGAATGAATGAAGACGGGAATTAGCAAACAGATGGGAATGAGTATATAAATGAAGATCAGGGAGAATAAATGGAGGCAGGAATGATGGATGAAGATGAATTTCCTTGAGGGAAAGAATCCTTGCCATGTGCCCAGGGTTCCTGGCTGCAAGGCCTAGAGAAGCCAGTATTGTTTGGAATCTGCCCCCTTCTGCTTCCCTAGGCACAGGACCCGCTGCACCCTGAGGTCCCCAGCAGTGCCTGAATTACCACCTGAGATAACTGAACGCTGAAAGTCATGAGGCCTTGAAGACCTTCATGTGTAGAAGCTCAGAACCTGCCAGTTCTGATGTTTTGCTCAGCACATGGAAGGGACCTTCTGGAATGGAGAGAAGGAATATTCCCTCAGTGAGAAATCAGGCTCAGGAGGGCTTGCCAAGGCTGTCCACCGCAGGCCTCTGACTTCAGATGCCTCAGGAGTCTGCCAGGACTGACAAGGGCCCTTATGAAATCCAGCCCTTGTTTATCTCCACCCCCCTTTTCTAATCCTCTTCTCCAGGCTTCCTCTGGGTATCTGCAGAGGGAGCCCTCACCTATGGCCTTCTCTGGAAAGTTGTCCTCTATCCTCCTGTGGCCACTATATAATTCTTAATTTAGGTAATTTCTCCTAGGATATAAACTCCAGGAAGGCAGATTTTGTGCTGCTTTGCTCACTGCTGTACCCAGCAGCTGGCTTTGGGCCTGCCCACTATGTATGGAATGGACAGATGGGTGTCTCCCAAATATGTATGGAATGGATAAATTGAAGCAAGTCTCAAATCCAACCTCTTCTCTCCATCCAAAGCCAATGCCACAGTCTTTTGCTTGGCACTGCAGTAGCCTCCTTGACCCCCGCCCTCCCCCAGTCTCCTTTGAATACCTCCCCTGACCCCTAGCCTGCTTCTGAGCTCTTAGCCTCCTCCCTGACCTTCAGCCTTTCCCCTGACCCTCAGTTTTCTGACTCCCAGCCTCCTCCTTGACCCTCAGAATCCTCTTTGGCCTAGAGTGACCTTTCCTCTATGATAAATGTGAACCATATCACTCTCCTGGAAATTTTTTCTTGGTGC
>NW_023603472.1:0-6682 GCF_014898055.3 Talpa occidentalis | reverse complement strand
CGTGGGGAGGGAAGGTTGAAGGCGAGCTCCTGTCTTAGGTGATTATGGCTCAGATGTCTCTGAAATATCCAAATGGAAATCCCATGAAGACAGACAAGTAGGACTGAAGCCCCACGCAAAGCGCTGAGAGATAACATTTTACTACAGGACTGCATTTAACATTGTGAAAAAGGATTAGCTCACCTAGGGAAAAGGGAAAAAAGAGAAAATATTCTGACCTAGTTCTTAGTCTTTAGGATTCCTGAAAATGGATCCAGTGAAAGACAGAGCCATCCAGTGGGGAGGGAGTCAAGTCACCCTGAGGGAAAGTGGCAACCAGAAGGGGGTGATGTGGCTGCAGTCAAGAGAAAACAGGAGACTGTCCCGGGTGGAGTGTTAGCCATGTCGAGTGTTGCCTAAAAGGCCAAAGAGCAAAATCAATTTTACCTCAATAAATTTGTTTATTTGTATTCCTTTTGAAGGCAGGGAGAGATTGAAGGCTGAACCTGAGGAAGACCTTGCATTTGATAGGCATATGGACTCTTCTACTAAATAACAGGAAGAAGACAGAGGCCACTTGGAGGACCTAATCTCCACAGAACACGATGTCCCCACCCCATAGGCAGCTACTCTCTGAGCTAAGAAGCAGCTGATGATCTCACCTCCACACCCCAAGTCCCTACAGTCCCCTTACAGGCGTGCCCAGAGACTTTACATAAGCACACTTTTCATGGTGGAACTTTGTGCATTGGTCTATGAGAATGTAAATTCCTCACTCAACTCTGCCAATCTGTGCAGGACCCAACACACTATCTAACTGAGACTATGGCCTCGAGTTTTGCTTTTTGATTGCCATAGATTTTTTTTAAGCATGTCTGAAATGTTCTTAACATTACCAGTATATATATAAAGAGAGAAGAACTTGACCCAGAAATTAGTAAAAAACACAAATAATTAGCTTATGTTTTGTAATTTAAGAAAAAGCTCTCATATATGCTAAAGAAAAATGAAATCTACTCCTAAAATCTATATAGACTTGTCAGTCAATGGTAAATCAAAATATTTTCTTTTAAAAAATTAAATGGAGAGGAAAGGAAGGAGGAAGGGAGGGAGAGAATAGGGTAGGGTAGGGGGGGAGAGACGGAGAGGAAAAAAAGAGGTTATTTATACAAGGGACAGTGCTGTCTGATAATACATTAGCAGTTGGGGAAGAGAAAAGCTGATCTCAGTGTTCCTTCCAAACTGAAGATCATAAGTCAAACATGCAAGAAATCAGAGCCCATAGTGTTTTCAGAAAATGTACTTTGAAGTAATTTACTCCAGGGCTCTAAATGGTGATGCTCACTCATAACAGAAGAATCTGGATTTCCAGGGGAGGGCAATGCCACTGCCTTCATGTCTCACGCGGAGTAACTAGCCATGGCCTTTCATTCAGAACATATCACGGGTTTATCATCTAAGAGTGGCAAAGTAATCTTGGAATTTATAGAAGGGGTTCAATGCAAAATAAATGAGGCCAGAGGCAAGAGTAAGATTAGAGAGAAAGCTAGAAAGGACTAAGAGGAGGTAGAACTCAGGCACTCAAGAAAAGCTATTCTAACAGTCTTGAATAAGTAGAAGAACGTGGTAGCCTGTTCAACAAGACAAGGGTAGTGGGGCATTTGAGAAGAATGACTGAGAGTTTATTTCAGTTGCTGACCACAAATCTTACTCATGCTTTCTATGCAAATCACCTGGCAGTTTCTCAATTTGTCATTTTTGAAAGCCCATAACCTGAACCCTCACTTTCCCCATCCTGAATAAGACAATCCTGTATTGTGGCTCCTCATACGCTTCCTTTTGTCTTGAATTGAAGCAATAATCAGCTTATATCATTATGTCAGTTTTGGGTATATAGTGTTACATCTCAACATCTGTAAGTGCCACATTATGATCACCACCAAAAGTGGAGTTCCCAGCCACTGCCATACAACTGATCCCTCTTACCCACTCCCAGCCTTCTCCTCTGTTATCCACCAATCTGTTCTCTGCACCTAAGTGTTTTCGTTTTGTTTCTTTTTTTTTTTTCATTTGCTTTGCTTCCTTATCTTCTATATATGTGTGAAATGATACAGTATTTGACTTTTCATTAAACATAACATATACTCTCCAGGTTCATCCATGTTGTTGCAAATTGGCACAATTTCATCTTTTTTCATGGCTGAGCAATATTCTATGGCATATCTCTACCATCTTCTTTATCTACTCATCTGTCAATGGACATTTAGATTCTTTTTGTATTTTGGCTTTTGTAAATAATGCTGCAGTCAACATAGGAGTGCAGATGTATTTTCAAGTTAGTGTTTTTATATTTTTTGGATAAATGCCCCAAATGAGGACAGCTGGTATGGAATTTCCTACAGAATGTAATTTTCACACACTCACCTTCATATTTCAAATGAAGTCTGTTTCTCCATGTTCCAATCACAGAGTATTAAAAACTTTGAAATTATGTTGCTTTTTTTTTACTTAAAGCACTTATTAATTTAATCAGAATATTTAATATACTATTAATTGGTGAGTATTACTTTTTCTACCTTGTTATTTTATTGAATAGTTTTGTTCAAACGAGTATCTTTAACTTCAGTGCCTTTATCATTACCAAATAAACTTTTAGATGTACCCAACACAATTGCCCAGAATCTATATTTCCATTTCCATCTGAGTTGTTAGAGATAAAGCAACTTTGGAACAGCTATGTGGTACCATAACTGGAAATTTTATTTCAAGCTACACTTGTCCTCTGTATAACATTGGGACTTTATAACAAAAAAAGGTTTGTATGTTTTTATTTATAATTTCTACAATGTGACTATCTTCAGTGATATGAAACATACATCCAGAAAATACAGGAGACATCAAACACTAGGAATAATTGTTATTTGTTCTGTATTTCTTCTTAAATACTGCTTTAAAAATATACCTTTCTCTGTACCATTGACATGTCCTGGGGTGGGTCAGGAGGCTTGGGTCAGAGCTGGCAGCCCTCAGATGTCTCAGCAGCACACCCAACATAACCCATTGTCCACACACTAAGAGAGAGGGGGCCACCAGATGATTCACTTCTCTCTGCAGCTCCCCAGGGTCCAGAAAATGAATGTACACTGATGCTTAACAGCCATATGGACTCACTAGGAGGGATATTTCTATGTGGCCAACTGGAGTAGCAACAAAGTGAGAAAAAAATGTTTTATGTCTATACATTTTGGCAGAAAAGAAAGGAGATGCACAGGGACTAGGGAGATTGTGGAGCTTGGAATCCGCACAAGGTGTAGAGATGTGAATTTCTTCCCTCCACCTGATTATTTCTCTCATAGCTTGAATGTATAGTTTCAAAGTCACCATATTTTCTTCTAACTCCCACTCACCACTATCCTCTTTTTTATTAATCCTGAAAAATATCAAGAATAATTATTGTGCTAAAGAATAAATATTAAGTGTTCCTGTAGCTTAATCCAACATGTAATTTTTTTTTTTCTGTGAAGTATCCCAAGAGTTACAAACAGGGATCCAAGCCCAGAAAATCCCCCAGAGACAAAAGTTAAAATAACTCATTCTCAGCCCGTAAATTAAAAAAAAAAAAAAGAAAAAGGAAGGTTTTACCAAGGTTATTTAAGTTTTGTGGAAGGCATACTGGCTTCAGGTGTGTCTGGTTTTCATCAAACTTCAAAAAGCTTAGATTTCAAAAATGAAACTATGCAAATGATTAGTCAGTCATTCTGTGTAAATGCTTTCAACTTTAGATGTTACTGTGGAAAATAAAGTAAAATAAAGCAGCTTTAATACAGTCCTAGTAAATGTAGTCCATGGACAGCACATTAAATCCTGAATTACATACTCCACCAAACTCTCCTAATGAGCCATCCGAGTCTCTGATGTATATAATATGCTTTTTAAAAAATGTATGAATACATATTCCACCCACAGGTTTGGATGGCTCCTTTGGGTTATTTAAGTTTCAAAGGAGTCCATCAGTCTCCCAGGTATAACATTCTATGAATGCTTTAAAAACGAAAATTCAAAAATTAGAAGCTCAAAATACCTTGAAGGTGAACAATATATCATATGAAAAAAAAAAACAAAAAACCAAAAAACCAGGCTATTCAAAGGCAAGGTTGATGAGGTATCTGCCTCCCTGAGTTTTCTGTCTTTTGTCAGTTTGGGTCACAACCCTTAAAACAGCTGTAACTCTGTTCCTTCCAACCTAATTATACAACTCCAGCTTGCTTTATTTATAATTAGAATCCAGTAACCTCCTCTGACTCTTGTCTGTGCTGCTGTTACATGGCTGTTCTTGGATGCTGAGATGTGATTGTGCCGAGCAGGAAGGGACAAGGTTTTCAAAGCTCTGGGACAGAGTCCCCACAGGCTGTTCTGCAAAAAATATGAAGTCTGGGGCATTCCATCCTAGAGAAGGTGGTGGATCCAGAAAGGAAATACTTGTGGATAGAAAAGACAACAAATCACAAGAGGGGCTAACAGAAGAAAGGAATGTAACCTCTCTTCTGGGAAGCATAAGAAATAATGCATGATTTAATAACCAAAAGGAATCAGGTAGAGAGGGAGAGAGGGAACAATGTGAGTGAAGGAACAAGAGAGGGAAAGAGGCAACCTAGTTGGGCAACATCACAGTGTCAATCACTCTCATTAAATCATTTGCCCCATAACAGATTGTCATGTAAATGGACTTGCTGTCATAGAGAATGGAACTGAAGCTCAGGGAGCTTCAGAAATATATCAAAAATCACATTGCTTAGAAGGAGTGGAGTCACCCAGGGCTAGGCAACTCCAAAGCCTGTAGCTTTTGATCCTCCCCTTGGCTAATGATAATGATGGATGTGGTGAAACTGAATTTCTTGAATTCTGAAGAAGGGGAGGTGTGCCTAGAGATCTCAGCGGGACTGTCCAACACAGCCTGACTGCCATATGCAGTGTGTTTCTTCAGCTGTAAAAAATAAAGCCCACAGATAGGGCTGTTGTAAGAATTAAAAGTGGTTATATACTTACAGCACATGGCATGCCCCCACCATGTGCCTAGCACATTGAAAGCATGCATAAGTAGAAGCTAATTATTATTATGTTATTTGCCTAATGATTCATTTCCTTACATCTGCTTGTAGAGGTTTATATTATGAGCCCACAGTTGTGTGTACATAAGAGTGAGAGTCTGATGGTGTTTCAAGTTTCTTTAGACACTGCTCAGATTGTTTTTTTCTCCCAACAGTATAGAAATCATAAATTCTGACATGTGCTGGGTATGACTTGAGCTGGATAAACTGATTATAAAATTGCAGATCACGACCCAAGTTTATTAAAGTAAGACCAGGAGAGCTGGTTAATTTCAAACTTGGAGGTCAAACACAGAAATGTAGTTGTCATTCTCGCATAATTTAGGGCTATAAAGAAGCGATATAAAGTATATCTCCATGCTGATAGAGGAGCAAGGGGAGAATGAGCTCATCTAATTTAATGCCCTCGTTTGGCGTGAACCTGGTGGTTCAGAAGAGTCAGTTGACACATGCCATGTGCCATAACTAAGCTTGAATTTACCCCTCCCAGATCAGGACTTTTCCCACTGTGCAGTGACCCCATGATGTTGATGTTCATTTGGGCTTGGCACGCTGTCCTTGCAGCCACTAGGACAGTAGGTATTGTGTGGCATTGGTCTATGGACCAGTTGACAACAATCAAAAAGGAGTTTTTGGTCTCTAGGATCATCCTTGCCAAGATTACTCAGATGGGGTGGCAGAGAAACAAAGCATTTCCAGTACAACCTCAGAAATCAGGCATGTTCCCACACATGCATGAGGAAATCTGAGAGTGATGCAAATCTCTCACCATGAGCTGGAGATGACTTCCCAGCACAGCACAGCCCTGTTTAATGGGACAGTGCAGAGAGAGCATCCAGGAAACTTTTGCCAGCGGCAGTGCTGCTCCTTATATGAATTTGAACCCCTTTGGAGAGCCCACCAATGTCAAAACTGCCTCTTACCCTTTCCCCTTACCCTCTATTTTTAACTCACTCATTTCCGCGACTCTACTCTCTCTACAGAAGTTTTTAGATCAAGACACATAGAAAATGTAATGAGTCTTTTCTTTTAATTTTTTTCTTCTTTCAAGTCTTGGACATGGACTAGGTACCATGTCTTCAAGTCATCCTTACTTTCTCAAATACCACCTTGTCCAAGGAAGAAGCCAGGGTGCACCCCATGCATCTGAGACTTGTGCACGCATCCAGCCACTGTGCTTTGCCCTCACCATCCTGGCACTTCACTAGGCACTATGGGTAATCAGAGTTCAAGGGTAGTAGTATAGGTGTAGCCGGGTTGGCAGACAAGGAAAAGCAGCTATGAAGGTTTTTCTTGTAAGACTGATGTGATAATTATAAAATTCACACAAAAAGAATCCCAGTCTCTACGTGTTTTGGAAGGAAGAAAGGAAGGAAGGGCAGGAAGAAGGGGAAATATTTTCCTTAAAACAACTCCACTAATATCCATGTGATTAACTTAAACCCGTATTAATGGCAGATGGCAGTTTGTCTTCCAAGAGGTGTACTCTTCACCTTAACTCCAGTTGCTACCGGCCCTGCCTTGGCCCTGTGGACGTTAAGGCCTCTTAGAATGTACTTGATAACAGCCTACTCTTGGGATGATTTCCTGGATTC
>NW_023603469.1:0-6688 GCF_014898055.3 Talpa occidentalis | reverse complement strand
ATGCAGGTCACTGAATTTTATTTTCAAATATCAAAACTTTATTTTAAGGTCAGTTTGTTTTCTCCATGTAATTCCAAACAAAATATATTTGTTTATGATCTCTGAAAAATTCATTAAAGTAAGGGGTAATACTAAGATGTTCTTTTGACAACAAAGTTCTTTATTTTCTTTTTTATGGAAAAGCATGCTAATTAAAAGAACATGAGAATTACAACTGAAAATGATACTTGTTTCACTGATCTGAGCCTTTTTTTCCCTTATTTCAAAATTCAACTGGGTGGTCTACATAGTAAGTAAGAAAATTACAAACAAGAACAATTCAGGAAAAAGAGCTCATACAAATAACTCCATGGCTTTCCCCATCTCATTTTTTATTCAGTAAGATTTCTATAAAATTCTAGGTTAGAGATGGGCGGAGCAACATGGCGGCGAGGAGACGCTGCGAGTAAGATCTCCCATTAAAAAAAGTTAATAGGGACGGCAGGTCCCAGTGAGAACTGAGACAGGGAAGATAAACGGACGACTCCAGCAAACTGCCCGAAGAAGAAAGTTGCCATAAAAGAGGACGAGAAGGGAGGGAAGCGCAGAACCCTGCTCCCCTCCCCCGCCCACAGAGGCAGCACTCTCCGACAGGCAGAGACGAGGGAAACAACAAACCAAAACGCCCAACAAGAAAAAACGGATGCAGCAAGTGGACTGTGAGTGGAAAGGAACTATTTCAGCCACCACACCCCGTGAACGGGAGCTGAGGCGAACCCTGCAGGATCCGCCGCGGAGGTGAGCTCCAGGCGCCAGTAAAGAGAGCCCCGCCCACCAGGAGGAGCCCAGCACCAGCACACAGCCCCGGCCGCCCGGTAAGCTTGCGCGAAACCGGCGCTCGGATTGCAGCTGCCCAGGGCCCTGCGCCTGCGACCTAGGCTTGCGGGGAGACGGCGGAGGCCCTCCCTGAGTGAGCAGGAACAAGGTGCCCAGGCAGGGGAGCGGGATTCAAAAGCGCCATTCCCGCGCCACTGATCTGGGCTATAGCCCGCGTCTGGAATGAGGGCTTTGGAACTGAGACCCGGGCGGAGGCCCTCCCTGAGTGAGCAGGAACAAGGCGCCCAGGCAGGGGAGCGGGATTCAAAAGGCGCCATTCCCTCGCCACTGATCTGGGCTACAGCCCGCGTCCTGGAACTGAGGGCTTTGGAACTGAGACCCGGGGCACGAAATTAGGGGCGTGGGTTCCCCACGACGGTGGGGCACAAGGCAGACACAGCACCCCAAAGCCGTTGAGGTGTACCCTACCATCCCCGATCTGCTCCCTGTCCCACGGGGTGGAAAAATCAGCTCCCCAAGGGCTCTAGGAGAGATCTCTGGTGCCACCTAGCGACTTGACCCCAGCACAGGCTACTGAAGGAGCTAGTGGCCAGCTGGGAAGTTAGCCCACACCGGGCCCCTTCTGAACAAGTAGTCTGAGCCCACAGGGAGAGCGAGCACCCACAGCCGGGGCAGACCAGGCGCGCAGAAGAGTGTGCCTGAGACCAGAAGCGCAGGGAGTGTGTCCACACATCACCATTTTAGAACAGGGACATTTCTTCAGTAAAAGACTACCTGCAGAAGGCTTCCTCAGGAGCCAGAGGTGAGCGGGGGAAGTTCGCCCACGCCAGACCCCCTGCCTGCAGTCCAAGCCCAGGGGGAGCAGGAACCCACCGCCGGGCAGACCAGGCGCACAGGGGAGTGTGTCCCCACATCGGCATTTTAGAACAGGGACCTTTCTCCAGTAAAGGCTGCTTGAAACTGACAGATGACTCCTGGAGAGAACAGAGAGGGGAACAGAGAAGCCCACCCAAGATGCCGGCCAGTCCCAACAACACAGTGTCCCAACGCATACGGCAAATTAGAAAACAGACAGTAGGGAGGAGAAGAACCACACGCAACCTAGCAACTCTCCAGAGAAAAAGCACACCACAAAAAGAAAGCCAGCCCCCAGATTGCAACGACAATAACTTGGAAGAATTTCTGAGCCTTCCAGAAAGAGAATTTAAAATTGCCGTGATTAAAAACTGACAGAAGTCATAAGGAAACAATGATAAGGGAAAAATAATCAACGATCAGAAGAATGCAATTGAGTCCCTAGAGAGGGAAAACAATGGTCAGAAGAAAGAAATTGAGTCCCTAAAGAGGGAAGTAAAAGAAATGCAGGGAGATCAAAGAATTAATGGAAGAACTAAAGAATTCTGGGAAAAGCAATGAAAGCAGAATAGATGAAATGGAAGAACGAATAAGTAATCTTGAAGACACAGAAATAAAAAGAACCAAACAGAGAAGGAAAGAGAAGTACGAAGGAAAAAGAACGAAGAAAGACTTCGGGAACTATCGACTCCATGAGGAAAGGAAAATTTTAGGAATAACCAGAAGGAGAGGAGAGAGATGTAGGAACAGAGAAAATATTCAAAGAGATAATTGAAGAGAACTTCCCAAATGTGAAGAAGGAGCTTGATATACAAGAAGCAAGAAGAACACCAAACTTCCACGACGAAAGGAAAAATACAGCAAGACACATAATAGTAAAGCTCCCAAGAATCCAGGACAAGGAAAAAATAATGAAGCTGGCAAGAGGGAAGAAACAGATAACATTCAAAGGAAAACCAATCAGGCTGACATCAGACTTCTCCGAAGAAACACTACGGGCAAGGAGAGAGTGGAGGGACATAGTCAACAGACTCCAAGAAAACAGATGCCAACCAAGAATACTCTATCCCGCAAAGCTCTCCTTCCTCTTTGAAGAAAGAATATGGACCTTCCCAGACAAACAGAAACTCCGGAATTTCATTGCAACTAAACCCCCACTCCAAAAAATACTACAAGAGTTCTAAAGCCAGAACCTCAGAGCGACGAATAACAATGAAAGAAGGCCAAAAAAAAAAAAAAAAAAGTTATTAAAAGAATAAATAAATAAAATCAAAGGAAAGACAAACACAATGGCAAATACAGATGTTAACATATCAATATTAACTCTAAATGTAAATGGACTAAACTCTTCAATAAAAAGACACAGAGTTGCAGCCTGGATTAAGAAACAAAACCCAACCTTTTGCTGTCTCCAGGAAACACATTTAGCTACAAAGATAAAAAATAGGCTCAAAGTTAAAGGATGGAAAACAATCCTACAAGCAAATGGACCAAAAAAGAAAGCAGGAACAGCTATACTTATATCAGATAAAACAGATTTCAAACTCAAAAAGATAAAAAGAGACCCCAATGGTCACTACATTATGATCAAGGGACAATACTCAAGAAGAATAACACTCATTAACATATACTCACCAAACGAAGGAGCACCAAAATATCAGACAACTGTTGTCCTCTCTGAAAACAGACATCAGAGAAAACACATACGTAGTGGAGACTTCAACACACCACTATCAACAATGGATAGATCAACAAGACAAAAAATAAGTAAAGAAACCAAAGCTCTAAATAAAGACCTAGAGCAATTGGGCTTAACAGACATCTATAGAACACTAAACCCCAAAAAAACGGAGTACACATTTTTCTCAAGCGCACACGGATCATTCTCCAGGATCGATCACATACTGGGGCACAAGACAAACATCAACAGATACACCAAGATTGAAATCATATCAACCATCTTTTCTGACCATGAAGGCATCAAACTAGAAATAAACCATAAAAAAAGGCAAGGAACTTTTCCTACCTCATGGAGATTAAAAAACCACACTACTGGAAGACCATTGGACTAATGAGGAGATCAAAGAAGAAATTAAAAAATTTTTTGAATTGAACGACAAGGAGGACACCAATATCCTAAATGTATGGGATGCAGCAAAAGCAGTAATAAGAGGAAAATAATAGCAATAGAAGCTCACATCAAGAACAAGAAAGAACGCAAAAGAAACAACCTAATCTCGAAGCTCAAAGATCTAGAAAAAGAACAACAAGAAAACCCCAAAAACCAGTAGAAGAAAAGAAATAATAAAACCAAAGCAGAAATAAATGAAATTGAAACTAAAAAAACAATCCAAAAGATCAATGAAACCAAGAGCTGGTTCTTTGAAAAAATCAATAAAATAGACAAACCCCTAGCCAGGCTCACAAAGAAAAAAGGGAGAAAGCACAAATAAAACAGGATCATCAATGAAAGGAGAAATCACAACGGACACAGCAGAAATCAAAAGAAAATCAGTAACTACTATGAAACAGTATATGGAAACAAGTTTAACAATCTAGAGGAGATGGACAAATTCCTACAACTCTACAATCACCCAAAGCTAGATAAAGAAGAAATAGAACACCTAAACAGACCAATTACAATTAGCGAAAATTGAAAATGGTAACAAAAAACCTCCCCAAAACAAAAAGCCCAGGACCTGATGGATTTACAAATGAATTCTACCAAACATTCAGAGACGAATTAGTGCCTATCCTTCACAAACTCTTCCAAAAAATTGAGAAGGAAAGACAATACCAAACACGTTCTATGAAGCCAAACATTACACTAATACCAAAACCGAACAAGGACAACACAAAAAGGAAAACTACAGCCAATCTCCCTAATGAACACTGATGCAAAAATCTCAATAAAATTTTAGCTATCAGAATCCAACAATGTATCCATAAGATAATTCACCACGACCAAGTTGGATTCATTCCAGGGCACAAGGATGGTTTAAACATCCGAAAATCAATCAACGTTATCCCAACACATCAACAAAAAGAAATATAAAAACCATATGATAATATCAATAGATGCTGAGAAAGCTTTCGACAAGTGCAACACCCATTCATGATAAAAGCCCTTGAAGTTCTTGGGATACAAGGAACATACCTCAACATCATAAAGGCCATCTATGACAAGCCAACAGCCAGTATCATTCCTCAAATGGTGAAAAGCTGAAAGCAATTCCATTAAGAATCTGGAACAGACAAGGATGTCCACTCTCACCATTGCTTTTCAATATAATACTGGAAGTCCTAGCCAGGGCAATAAGACAAGAGAAAGACATCCAGGGAATCCAAATAGGAAAAGAAGAAGTCAAACTATCACTATTTGCAGACGATATGATATTATACATAGAGAACCCCCAAAAAACTCCACAGACAAGCTAATTCAACTCATCAAATCAGTTCAGTAAAGTGGCAGGATACAAAATCAACACGCAAAAGTCAGTAGCCTTCCTATACACAAACAATAATCTGAAGAAAGAAGAAATCGAAAAAGACCATACCCTTTTGTTATTGAAACAAAAAAATCAAATATTTGGGAATAAATCTACAAAAAGAGGTAAAGGACCTATACAAAGAAAACTATAAAACACTGTTAAAAAAATAGAAGAAGACACAAAGAAATGGAGAGAAACATCCCCTGCTCATGGATTGAAGAAGTAAACATTATTAAAATGGCCATCCTTCCAAAAGCAATATACAGATTCAATGCTATTCCAATCAAAATTTCAATGTCATTCTTCAAAGAAATAGAAAAAATTATTGATGAAATTCATATGGAATCACAAAAAACCCCGAATAGCCAAAGCTCTCCTGAAAAAAAAAAGAAGGGAATGGAGGCATCAGACTCCCAGACTTCAAACTATACTACAAAGCCATAATCATCAAAACTGCATGGTATTGGAACAAGAAGGACATACAGACCAATGGAATCGAATAGAAAAACCAGAAAATAACCCCACAGATTTATGAGTCAACTAATCTTTGACAAAGGAGCAAAGACTATGCATTGGAGCAAAGAAAGTTGTTCAATAAATGGTGCTGGGAAAACTGGGTCCGCTACATGCAAAAAGAATGAAGCTTTGACCACCACCTCACACATACCATAACACAATACTCAAAAAATGGATTAAAGAACTAGACATAAGACCTGAAACCATAAAATATATAGAAGGAAATATAGGCGAACACTACGTGATTTGCCAACATCAAAGACTTCGTTACAGAGCACCATCACCCAAACAGTGATAGTGAAGGCAAAGATAAACAGCTGGGACTATATCAAATTAAAGAGCTTTTGCACAGCAAAAGAGACAATACAACAAAAACAAAGAGAAACCCCACCAATGGGAGAACATTTTTGCAACCCAACAATAATGATAAAGGACTGATCACAAAAATCTGCAAAGAGCTGATGAGACTCAACAACAACAAAGAAAATAATCCAGTCAAAATGGGCAGAAGAGCTTAAAAGAAACTTCTCTGAAAGAGGAATGCAAATGGCCAACAGGCATAATGAAAAAATGTTCAACATCACTTGTCATCAAGGGAAATGCAAATCAAAACTACCATGAGATACCATCTTACCATACACCAGTGAGAATGGCACATATTAAAAAAACTAGCAAAAACAAAATGTTGCGAGGGGTGTGGAGAAAAAGGAACTCTTCTGCACTGTTGGTGGGAGTGCAAACGGTCCAACCCACTGTGGAAAGCTGTGTAGATTTCTGGACCTACTAAACATAGAGCTTCCATATGACCCAGCAATTCCACTCCTAGGTATTTACCCAAAGGAACACAGAAACATCAATTCCAAAGAACACCTGCACCCCTATGTTTTATAGCAGCAACTGTTTTACAATAAGCTAAGCTTTGGAAACAACCCAAATGCCCAAAAATAGATGACTGATCAAGAAGAAGTGGTACATATATACCATGGAATATTACTCAGCATTCAAAAAAG
>NW_023603465.1:0-6703 GCF_014898055.3 Talpa occidentalis | reverse complement strand
GGTGACTAGGTAACCTTCACATATTAAAAAAGCAAAATAAAAAACTCACTCTTTTTGAAATTCTTCTTGCTTGCTCTTAAGTTGGTTTAATCGCTCCTTCTTATCTTTAAACCTATAAGGAAAAAAATCAATGTTTCATTTAAACATGCTTTTTCAGTTCAATAAAATTTCACAAATTACTGAGAGCAATAATGTCTTCAGACACATCTGGAAATACCACCATCCTCAGAGTAAGCACTACACATCTTCTCTACAGGATACACACAGCTGCTTACCAGTGGTTATTTAAAACTAACTTCAAATTCTCAGTTTAAATTCATTCATGGGTTACAAAACAGGTGTGTCAGAGTATAAAGTTAATTTGAGTTCCAGGAAATTGAGGCTTCCATTATAAAAGATAATTTTCATTATTAAGCTTAATTGAATCCTTTGCTCACCAATAAACTGGCTCTTCATAGTTTTTAAAGTACAGAATTTTTTCTTACTATACATTTTATTGCTGGTTATCACAGGCCAACAAGTTACTTAGTAAAAGTTATTTAAAGGGAGGATAACACATGTAGTCCATTGTAAATTCTCCTTAATGTTGCTTCAGTTTACCCATAAAGTTCTTGATATGGTATATTTTCATTTCCAATTACCTTGAAATTTCTAATTTTCCACAAGAGTTCTTTGACCCATAAGCTATTTAGAAACACAGTTTAATTTTCTAGGTGACTTAATGATCTCAATGTGCACTTGAAGGAGTGTGTCCTACAACTGTTGGCTAGTGTTCTGTAAACATCACTAGCTGAAGGTGGCTAACAATGTCAGTCAAATCTTTTAGGTCTGTGCTGTTCAATATGCTAGCCACCAACACATGGCTACTGCTGTGTTCCTAAAATGTGGCTTGCTGTCAGCAAGGATTTGGGTGGAAAAAAAACTGTATGGCTAACATGGTGCAACTGATTTGAATTGCACCAGTAGCAAATCATTACATTATTTTTCAAGCAAACACTGGTAACGGCACATGCTACTGTAATGTTATGGAGTCTAAGAACAGGCTTTTAGCTATCTCTTGAATTTCTAGCCTAAATGGAAAGAACAGAACCAAAATAGCCCGAAAAATGAGTTCCTTAAAATAATCCAGAGAAACCTCCCTAAAATAGTATTTCTGTAATTCCATTTTTGATACATACCAAAAGCATGTACTACTAAATGGAAGATGTAAAATGGTAACTGAAAATATACATTATAAGCAAAAAAGCAAATTAGGTAGTATCATATGTGACAGATTCATATACTTTTAATATACAATTAAATAAAAATTTAAATTTAAATTCCTCAGTTGTACTAACCACATTTCAACACACATCTGGGTAGCAGCTACCTTGCTGGGCAGGGGCACAAAGTGTCATTGCAGAAAGTTCTGTGGGTAGCACTGCAATGACCAGTAAGGTAGGAACTATCAGAAAACTCAGAACCCAAGGTGGAATGTAGACAGACTCATAGATTCATCAATTAATTTGTCAGATATTTACTTTTATGCCTACCACTTATAACAAAGCATTGTCCAGAATATTAAAAAATCTATATATCCTTCAGTCGACTGTGTATTCTTGGACATATTACTTGATGTATGCTTCCCTGTCTTTGTATAAAAAAATGAGAAACTAATGCGTGTTTACTTCTGCCTCACTGAGGCAATGTGGTGATTCACGTTCCATTAACCTGAAGGAGCCGAAAAACTCACAAGGCTCATCAAAACCATGCAAACAAAATCTGACATAGAGGATAAAACCTTGCTTTTGGAGGCTACAGAAGTTATCCTTCCAGATGTGCTGTAAAAATGTCACTTTGTATTAAAACAAACTGGGATACAGCTCTGTCCAGCTTTATATTGAGTTGGTTGATTCTCTTGGGTTTTATTTAAAAATTAAGCATAAAAATAAATAAACTGCAGATAGCAGGAAATAATAAATAGAAGATAACAATTCCTACTTATCAAAACATATCACAAGAATGTTAGCCTTCGTGAAGGAAATGCAGAATAGGTGATAACAAAGCTAAACAGCAGATGATTCAAGTAATGTGCTGGTCAGCATCTCAACTACTCATCAGTACACTCATCCACTCCCGGAATTCTCCATCCCACATTCAAGGAAATAAATAGATAAGAAATTCATTCCACAATCATCTACCTTCTCAGTATAGTTCTCTAGAAGTAGAGAAAGATGAACAGTCATCACATTCAAGCCAGATGTAATGATACATATTTATCTTTTAAAAAACAGGTGGGCATCCTACTTTATGTGCTGTGTTTCAAGTTGGGTTTCACATAAAATATATTTATCTTTTTCTATCTTCAGAACATACAGCTTTATCTCGTTCTTTAATAGGCACAGAGAATTACACTGAACAGACATCATAATTTATGTATATAAGTTCCTACTTATATCAATGAATATTACCACTGCTTACAAATTTTTACTACTATCAGCAATATTGTAAATGAAATCCTAGTGCACAACTCTTTACAAGTTTTTAAGTTTCTCCATGAGAAATTCTTACACAATATTTACATGCAAAATTCTGGCAGTTAGCTTTAAATTTTCTCTGAATCATTTCATTTAATTTATACCCGCACCAACAGTGAATAACAGAAACTGTCTTTTCACTCTGCCTAAATGTTGTCCATTTCTTTTTATGCTGTCTTTGCCACCTTCTTCAGTCTCCCACCTGCTTCTTCCCAGAGGTAGTTATAATTTATTTGCCTTCATTATCAGAAGCGTTAAAAGCCTTTTTCCTACCTTATTCACTATGCGCTTTGTCCATTTTTTATATTTTTCCTGAAAGGGTTACTGATAGGGAAATCAGCCATTTTTCTTTCATATATTTTTGAAATTTTTTTTTTCAATCTATTGTCTGCCTACTTACGTTTTTGCTGTATAGATCCTTCTAGGCTTTTATGCAGCTACCTTTGCCATCCTGTTGCTGTTATTGAACCTCCCTAGTCTATGTTGTTTACTGAAAATGTCTGTGACCTTGCACTGTGACCACGCTTTCACAATACTAGGTCTTGTATTTTCTCTTCCAATTTGAAAATAATAACCTTATCTACCAAATTCCCCCATACTCATATATGTTTTTTTCCCCTAAAAAAGTACCCCCTTAAAATGACTCAAACAGTCCTCCTGTGATGGAGATTGATGAGAACTAAGAGCGGGTGGTCACACGGTGACCCGCAAGGACAAGAACTCGCTCCCAACACGGCTTGGGCTTCAAGGGGAGCTTCCTGGGAGTCATGCCTGTCTGGGCTGAGACTTGACGATACCTGAGGATCAGTTAGATTTGGCCCTTTTAAGGAAAGGAAGACATTATAGGCAGAGGAAATCTGTTGTTTCACAAGCCAAAAAAATTCACTTGCTTTGGGCAAATTCATTTCAACATGCCAAGTGGAATAACAGCAATGGAGTGTATGGCTAATGAAGCATGAAGTGTCAGATAAGAATGTGAGCCTCATTATTCCACAGTCCCATGACCACACACATTTGTGTCTACCAAACCACAGACTGGGCTAGTCACATACATTGGTTCCCACTACCAGAAAAACAGCACCAGGGCAGGTACTCTACGGGGCATCCATATTATTATTAATTCTGTGCTAGGTGATAACACCCCTGACTCACTGAACACTTACTCTGTCCCAGACACAGCACCTTTCATAAACAACTCTAAATCGCTCTATTGCCTGCCCAGTCCCTTCCCTCAGGGTAGGGGTATAAATTTACTTTGTGTCCAGAGAAGAAAAGTGTAACACACTTTTCAACTTTTCAAATATGCAAATGAGGGCCTTAAAATTATTCACACCCTTTCAATCCAATATTGTAGTTCAAGGAAAAAAAGATCAGAGGAGGATTTGTATTTGATGGTGCCAATCATGAAATCAGTCATAATAGCAAAAACTGGAAACAACTTTAATGTCCAATAAGAGAATGAGTAATCAAATGACACTATGTTGCCATAAAGGACATTAAAATATTTTTATAGACAAAGACATGAATGTTTATGAAACAGCTGAAAAAAAGAAAAAAGGCAGAATAACCACCTATATACATAGTGTATAAACCCAAATAAAAAATAAAAAAACATGTTTACAAGCATAAAATGATATACAGAAACAAGGCTGAAAGGAGGAAATAGAAAAAAATGTTAACAAAGCTGTGAAAATATGGATAAAATTTGTTTCCTTCTTTAGGAATGAAACTACAAAAGTTTTCTGCAATGATCATATTTTATAAATGGAGGAGAAAAGATACTATTCAATCCATTAAAATTTTTCACGCACTTGCTTTGAGGATTACATTTACTATTAAACAATATATACAAATACATGTGTACATATATATGTAAAATCCCCTAAAGAATCTAACATTCTTAGGTCCCTTGAGGCAGATTATATTCTTTGGGCCCCTTAAACCTAAGGGAGAATGAGCACTAACAGTTTTAGGTCAGCGGCAGGGAATCTTTGATTTGGACAGGTTAAGGTGGAAGGGTTATGATCATTTCTGGCTCTAGAAATAAAACAGTGAGGTTTGTCAGGTAAGCAAGTGAGAGCAGAGATGTGCCTGGGGAAGAACGCTCAGCCATGTCCATTATTTAAGTAGAGATGGTTAAAGAACTAAAAACTTCTTGAGTTAGGATATTAACAAAGGAAAAATTACTAACCAATTTTTTCTCCCTTAAGTTCTTTAAGCATACAAGGAGTTGTTTATGAACAAATGCAGCATGAAAAAAAAAAAAAAGGTCCTATCAGGCTGGCTCTTATTTAAGAATATTTAGGATGAGATAATACAGTAAAAGCACACTTTTATGCTTTTATTTTATTTATTTATTTTTTTTGTTTGTACATGCACTGGGTACAGTCAGAAGCGCAGGAGGGTGAGAGAATTCACCAGAGCCAGAGCGGGGAGCAGAGCAGGCAGAAGGACCGAAGCACACTGCTGAGGGGAGCAGCGGGCAGCAGGAGAGGTCTGCGCGCCATGTGGGACCCTCCTCCGGTGGCCGGGGAGCAGTCGGGGATCGAACCAGCGCCGCAGAGGCCACGGGAGGCTTCGCAACCCAGCGCTCAACCGCTGCGCCACTGGAGAGGCCCACACTTTTATGCTTTTAAAAGAGTTCTATTTTCTGAGATCCAGCTTTAGTGGTTAAACACAGTAGGTGGTATTGGGTGGGACCAAGACTCTACCTGAAGGGCATAATCAAACAGCAATGAAACTAATAAACTCTTGTCCAAAGATGGAGCTGCCTACCTGTAAAGCTTCTGTTCTGTGGAGTGGGGTATACAAATGCGACCCCAGAATTGAAATCTCAAGACAACGGATTTTTATAGGCTAAGTGGCTAACAACCAAAATGACATCAGAGAAGAACAGAAATAACTAAAGAGTAATTTTCTTTTTTTGTATTAGCATGCCTTCCCTTTGCAATCTTTGGTACTTTCTAAATTTTCTGCTTGTCTTTTTTACCTTACCTCTCAATTTGTTTAATGCCCATATTTCTGTCTACTGGTAAAAAGTAATCATATATTCCTAAAACTCTTATGTGAAGTTAATGCTGCAGCGCTTCAGAAAACCTACTTTAAAGAGTACTACCTACAAGCTCATAGAACTTATCTTTCTTTTTAATCCACACTTCAACTTGTTTTAAATCAGAAGGCAGACTTTCTGGGTGCTGCAGACTCTGGGTATCCTCAGATTGTGCTTCTTGTCCTATTCCTACACTTATCATAAACTGGTAAACAATTCCTTACAAGTTTAAATGGAAAGGTTACTTCAACATTGCAATTTCTATGGAGTAACAGTGCTATTTTTTGTATCAGATAAATGTGTAACCCAGAAGAGTATTTTCCTATTAAAAGAACTGTAATTTTACCATGTTCACTAGTACAGTATCCAAAGATGACTGTACTGGGAATATATCTTTATGTCATTCCTCTTCTTCATTTCATAAAGAAGCACACAAGCTAAAGGGCAGAGGAAAAAGCAGAGAAGAAAGTAAGTAACATTTTAGGCCTGGGCCAAGGTGGGAGATGAGGAAAGGACAGCGTTGGTGAGGATACCAAGATGATAAGGAAGTCTTAGCACTGAACAACTAGTAAGTAATAAGTGTAGCTACTACACTCTAACAACCAAACTCATATTATCCACAAAATTACATAAAGACCAGTTCCAGTATTAGCAGTCAAAGGAATAATTATATTGCAAGATATAGTCTGTAAAAGAATAAATTATTCTTTATTTTCCTAGAACTGCTAAACCACTAAAGTCTATATATTCAGCTAGTCTATTAATGAAACCTGAAAAAATACACTGACATTTTCAATAACTTTGATATGCATTATCACATTCACGGCCCACACAGGCACAGTTAATCTGGCTAATTTACTGAAAAAAAAAAAAAAAATCAAAGGTTTTTTTAAATGATGTTGTGAAACTAAGATCTGATGATTTGACTTAACATAAACAAAATTCATGCCTTCATAGAAATACATACTGGACACACATATCTTTCTCAAATAAATAACACTGCACATCATGCACAGTACCATGAAGAATTCAGTAATGCGAAGAAAATAATGGGGGAAGCCATCTTAGTGAAAGCAAGGCCTCTCTAAAGGACATTTAAATTGAGACAGGAAAGACAAGGTGCCAAATTACTAACCAA
>NW_023603464.1:0-6705 GCF_014898055.3 Talpa occidentalis | reverse complement strand
TGGTTCCCACAACTCTGCTCTGGATCTCGCGTTTCCCAAACAGCAGCCAAATACAAGAGAGTCTGGGTTGGCTGTTAATGTACAATAGTAAAAATAATTTGGGAGCTGGGGAGAGGCAAGGGGACTATGGGGTTCAGAAGTGAAGACTCCTTTTCCTTTTGGATGTCTGATGGGATTTAGGAATGAAGAGCACCTTGGCACTGACTGCATAATCTCAGCTCTCTGTTTAGCACCCCTAGACCCATCAATCTCTCCCTGTGGCTGGGAACCCTCCAGCCTTGGACATCAGGGAGAGGCTCAGCAGCTGTGAGAACCTTCCTTCTCAAGAACGGTTTTTCCAAAATTATATCAGGTTTCCTTCTACCCCAGCTTGTCAGCAGGGTACTCTTTTGCCTAACATGGTTGAAGAATGTCGTAGAAACTGGTGTGATTCAGTCTGGCTTCCTATGAGGTTTTCCAGCCAGAAAGCACACCGAGTCTGGACACGGCTGCTCGCAACCTCCAGGGCCACCCAACCTCTTTCCCAGTCTGCAGACTTCGGTGAGGAGGGCATTCTTGACCAAGTGGCAGGTGCAGCCCTGCAGTAAAGACAGACACAGAAGAGCAGGAAGCCAAAATTCTTTCCAACACACTTGCATACATAGGGGCCTCCCTCCCTTTCGACATTTCCGTCTTTGCCCAGTTTTTTGAATTTGCAAATCCAGTTGCCCTGCACCTGGCATAAATATTGA
Organism: Talpa occidentalis; assembly: GCF_014898055.3. Classification (NCBI taxonomy): domain Eukaryota; kingdom Metazoa; phylum Chordata; class Mammalia; order Eulipotyphla; family Talpidae; genus Talpa; species Talpa occidentalis. The sequence continues at coordinate 5,974 of NW_023603464.1, read as the reverse complement.
AGAGATGGGGAGGGGGGAGTGATTCAACAGCTGAAATCTCAAAAGGCACACACTTCTCCCTGGAAGAGAGAGCCAAGCCTTTCAGCTTCTTTTCTGATGGAGATTGCTTTTCCCCTTCATGCCTGTTCGGACCAGCCTCCTTCTACAAATACAGGTTCTAACCAGAAGCCAAGACAATTGTTAGAAAACACAGTTTGCAAAAATGTCTGTATCCTGAATGTCAAGTTTATTATTTGGCTGTTGTTAGTTTCATCACATCGTTACCTGAGGATCCACAATCTCCCCAGGACAAAAAGAAATGCACTATCTCCATTAGTGCTCCCTCCACTGTGCTGTGGGGGTTGAGGGGTGCCAGGTGGGTGCCTGGATGAAGGTAACATGAGAGGATAAGCTGCTCTGAAATATCAGAAGTCTCTTATTATGAAGATCTAAGAACCTCAGTGAGAGAAAAGCCCTGCAGAAGGCCCCCCCCCCCTCCATGATCCCTGTGTTATTCTCTGAGCGGGCATCCTGCCAGCTCTGTTTCCATAAGAATGGCCAGTCCCATCCCAGCACTCATGGAAATGAGACTTTCTTAATGTGAGCAGTTCTGGAAGAAAGGTCAGATTGTAGCCTGAATCCCAAGTCTCTGTTTTTCTTCTTCTGTAGTTGCTTTTCTACCAGAAGTTAGAGATAATTGTCACTACGATTTCTTAGCACTGACACATCAAAGGTGAGAAGCCAGTCAAGGAGAAAGAACACATGGAGAAGCTTCTGGGGAATGTTCTATTTTTGACCCAGTTGTTAGTTATTTATTCTATCTATCTATCTATCTATCTATCTATCTATCTATCTATCTATCTATCTATCTATCTATCTACCTGCCTACCTACCTACCTGTCTCCAAAGATAGGATTATAAGATATTATATCGTATTCTATAAATTAGATATTCCTATATCTTATATCTACATCTAGCACTGTATCTAATGGATATATAGTAGGTATGCAACAAACAATCAATGTTGATTAATAAATCAGGGTCCAGGAGAATGGAGGCCCAACACCTAGGAAATGAGAGATTTTAGGTTGTCAAGAAGCCAGCGGGAAGGAACATGGCCATCAAAGAGTATCTTACATCTCAAATCCATTCACTTCTCACCATTTCCTCTTTCTCTCCTGGAGTTGATGGCTAGTTTCATAAATACACACATGGTAACCACTACCCTTTCTCCGTACCGAAAACAGAGAGCCCTCACAAAGTCTAGACCACTCATGTTATTCCTGTGCTTAAACTCTTCAACAACTTCCCCTTGCTCTTAGGGTAAAGCTCAGTATCTTCCCCTCGCCTTCCAGGAAGCTCTGGCATGTCTGGTCTTCTCAAGCATTTGGTCACATATCTAACCACTCTTGGTCTCCCTTCCCTAATGCCCCAGCCATATTGGAATCCCTTCCATTCCTTCACAAAAGGTCTTCTTTTCTGACTCATTGATTTGCATGTTCTATCCCCTGTTCCTGTAACCAACCTCTGTACCAGCCACACTCCAGACTGTCTACTCATCCTTACATCTTCAGAAAGCTTTGCTAACTCTGCCTTTACCTCCACCTCTACCATCTCTACCACCCCCAGTGAGTAAAGTCTCCCATGGTGTGGTGCTGGCACTCCACCTCCATCACAAGCATCAGCAAACACTTGCTTAGTGCCTCTCTGCTTCACTACACCAGGAACTGGCAAACTGTTTCTGTAAAGGGTCAAAGAGCAAATATTTTAGGTTCTGTTGGCTGGATGGTCTGGATGGCAACCACTCAACTCTGTTTTCTTGGAGCAAAGGTGGAGACATGCAATATGCAAACAAATGAGAATGATTGTATTTCTAATAAAATTTTCCTTGTGGACACTGAAATTTGAATTTCACATAATTTTCACATTCCATGAAATACTGTCATTTAACATTTTTCAACTATTTAAAAAAAGTGCAAGATCCATTCTTAGCTCATAGGTCATATAAAACCAGATGGCAAGCCAGACTTGGCCCACTGTAGTTTGCCAGGTCCTGCATGGGACTGTAAGTTCCATGGAGAAAGAAACCATGTCTTGTTCACTGATGTGTTCCCCCAGGACTGGGTTTGCTTCTTAAAGGTGATTGCTGAATGTGCTGATGTGTGGGCCAGAACAGTGGTTCCCAGTTTGTATTCTGCAGAACACCTGCTAATGGGATACCTCCCCCCCTCAACAAAATAACACTTATATCAATGAAATCTGGAAATGTTCCCCTATGTGGAAATTTCTAACATTCAGCACATAAAGCACATCAAAAACTCAGAACTACCCTCCTGTCAAGGAACTTTTATGATTTAGGCCAGTACAGTGCTTCCCAAACTCATCTGACCAAAGAACATTCTACTTTACCGAAAATATCTGCCTAAATCCATGGGCAGCACCCATAAAAAGTGCTGCCATCGAGACAAAAGGCAAGAACTTAGGGGACTGGTTCTCAAAGTTCAGCGTGCCTCAGAATCACCTGGAAGACTTGTCAAACAGAGATTGCCAGGCCCTACCCCAGAGTTTCTGATTCAATAGGTCAGGGGTGGACCTAAGAATTTATATTTCTCACAAGTTCCCAACTGATACTGCTAGTCTGGGAACCCCATGATGAGAAACACTGATCTGACAAAAAGAACCTTCTAGGCTTAAGTTCTTCCACTGAGGTTTCCTTTTTCTTTTAAGGATCTAATTCCCAGGAGAAACCCAATGTCTCCATTTCCTCACAGTGGCAGAAGAGACTCTGACCTACCTCTCCAATATTGCACAGTGCAAGTCACCCAGAATGGGCTTCACTGTGCCCACACAATACAGTCAATTCCAGTCCAAGCCCCTGTGATCCTACTAACTTTATTTGGAAACAGGTTTTTGCTGATACAATGAAGTAAACCCATAATCCACGATAACTGGTGCCCTTATAAGCAGAAGAGACACACAGGGAGGAAGACCACCTTGTGAAAATAGAGATGCCAGACCAAGGCTATGTGGCAGGAAAGGAAGATGCTGGGGTGATACAGCTGCAAGCCAAGGAATGCCAAGCACAATGGCCACCGCAGAAGCCAGAAAGGTGAGGGAGGGTTCTCCTCAACAGAATTCAGAGGGAGCACGGCACTACTCTTTGACTCTTTGACTTTGGACTTCTGCCTGCAGAACTCTGAAAGAATATAATTCTGTTGTTTTAAGCCCCCCAGATTACAGCTCCCTCTCACTCAGGCAGAGTACTTCTCACCATCAGATTTGAGAGCTACACACACAGACAGCCCTAGAAAGTTCTAGTCTGAGAACAGATGATGTTCTGGTCCATTATTAGCCTTGGCAGGCATCCACGTGAGCTTCAAGGGATGACAGGCCTCAGCTACTAATCCTTTTGTCATCTCTGCATCCCTATTAGCTGGTGGGTATTTGAGCTGGGGTCTCTCTTTGGAAATTAGATTATCTAATTAATATGATGTTTTGTTGGAGTCCTGCCCCTGGCCTGATTTTGGCAAAAAGTGTGTGACTATTTTTAGTCAAAAAAAAAAAAAAATCAATGAATAAATTAAAACTTGGCTTTCACCCATGCTGGCACCAAAGTCCTGTTTCTGGTGCAGAGGCCCTGGCAGGGGCTTCTCAGTGACAAGGAGTTTTTTCTCCTCTGGGTTTGAGATAGAAAGGCCTTCTCTAATCAACATGGAAACAGCTAAGCAGTAGGTATTATCACCACCTGAGCACCCTGATTTTCATCATAACTTATACCCCTCTCTTTTTAAAAAAGTCAGTCATTTGTATGTTTGTTTTCACAAAAGAGGCTGATATAGTTAAGTGCCCAATACCTTAGGGAGTCATTAGAGGAATATGGACACAGCTAGTCATTGTGGAGGGTGAGAAAGGGACACTAGTAGGTGGGGACTTTATGCTCCAGCTCAGAGGTCACAGAATGAAAACTCAGAAACAATGCGGGTGCTTAGGTCCTTCCCTGGTTCTGAGGCAGTGTCTGCCCTCTCCCCTGGTTTTGCAGATTACCCACAGGCCACCCGGAGGGATGACCCAGAGATTTACTACCAAGACTTGGTTTCTTGATTTTTTTTAAAGATTTATTGACTTATTTATTTATTTATACAAGAATTGGGGTACAGGCCAGATGCGCGGGAGGGTGAGAGGATTCACCAGAGACAGAGCGAGGAACAGAACAGGTAGACTGATGAAATACACTGCTGAGGGGAGCAGCGGGAGAGACAGGAGAGGTCTGCAGCGCCATGTGGGACCCTCACTAGCCGGCCAGGATCGAACTGGCGCTGCAGAGACTGTGGACAGCTTCACAGTGTGGCGCTCAACTGCCTTCGCCACCAAGGGAGGCCCTCTTGATGGTTTTCACAGCTGCTTGTACAAGCCCCTGTCCCATCCTCCAACCTGCCCCGCCGCCACACACACACACCCCTACAGCCTTCTCTGGTGTGCTGAGGCCTGAGATCTATCAGCAGTCTGCTCTACCATGTCTGGCGCATCCTCACTCAGTCTCAGAAGTCTAGGCCCTGCCTGGTCAGAGAGTCCATGACAATGCAAACCCCTCTTTGAAGTGCTGTGTTTAAGAGGCTTCCAAACAAGATATGGGGCCCAGCAGAGACCCATGCATTTTTAAACGCCCTCCTGCTCTTGGAGGAAGTCCTCGAAAAATGCCAGAATCATTAGGGCTCTTAGTCATCCGGCTCAGCACCAGGAAACCAAGGATGGCAGCTCTGTTCTCAGCAGGAGAAGTCTGCTGCCTAGCAGGCTAGGGAGGCAGCCCACGCTGCCCACCGGGGGGCCACCCGCAACCAGGCTTCCAGGGTGGGTGACTGGCAGTGGATTGACGGGGATAAATGAGGACAGCGAGAAAGAGAAAGCAAGTGTCTCAGCCCCACACTCAGCAGGCGTTGACTTAGCACCCAGATCTCCCTCAAACACGTGGACAAAATGAAGAGGGTAGGACTGCTGTCCCTGTGGGGAGTCTGGTCCACCTGGGGAGACTGCCAAGCTCAGGAGTCTAAACCTGAGTTCTGTAGGCATCTGAGGGTGAGTTAGATAAACTTGAGTGGTTGTAAAAGCTTCCCACAAGAGCGAACAGTCGAGTGAGGGTAACCAAGAATGTCAAAGGATTGCAGTAGTAGATCTGAGCAGTGTCCTTGCACATAACATTCACTCCTTCTGAAAGTGATCATCCAGTGCTCCAACACCTACTGCCTCCTTCACTCATTCTTTCCACGAATGCCTCCTACGTGCCTGCTCCGACCCAGGCTCTCGGTAGAGAGTGGTGAACAGTGACATTCCGCCCCTCCTCCTGGGCTCACAGTCTAGTGAGAAGCACCAGCATTAAGCAAATAAATCCACAAATAACTGTGAATTAAAACTGTGGGGAGTCACACGAAGGAAATGAATGGGCTGCTGTGAGAAAGAACACAGAGCTCCCAACTTAGCCTGAGCCAGGCTGTGTACATCTGTCAGATCCATGCACACCCTTCAAGGCACAGCAGAAATGCCATCCCCTTCACAAAATCAGCCACAAAGATTGTCTCCTGCCACCTAACAGGCCTCTGCCACGCTCTGTCCTCCCCGCTGTCAAATTCTACCTTTGCTTCATTTTGGGCACTTGTCTCTTTTTCCCTGATTATACCTTCAACTCGTGGAAGGAGAGGCTATATTGTATTGTCTGAGAACCTTCTATGTGAGCGTTCCCTGTATGAGCAGGACACAAATAACACAAGAACAGAGCCTCCACTCATCACCCCAGACGTGCCCCTGGGGATGCAACAGACCCCTGTGATTGAAGCACAGGCTTCAATTGATTGAAGCACAGACCCCTAGCCAAGATGGACTCAGCTCCATGCCTTATGGGTTGTGTGGCCTTGGGCAAAGGACTTGGCTTATTTGTATACCTCTGAGTTCTCATCTGCAGGATGGGATATGTGAGTAGTAATTGTAGTGGGGATGAAAATCA
>NW_023603463.1:0-35641 GCF_014898055.3 Talpa occidentalis | reverse complement strand
GAGGCACTCCTCCTCCTGGGGCATGTTCTTTACATCTGCGGGCTCAGCCTCAGGAGTGAAAGTCCCCCAGTAAGGGTTTTCACAAAAACTTGCTTTTTGGTGGCAGAACCGCCAAATGGCGGATTGCAAAGGAAGCAGAAATCAAATTTTAAGAGGTTAAATACCTGTAGGGTTTGACTTTTTTAAAAAAGCCAACAAAACCCTTCAAATATTTCTTTTTTTTTAAGTAACAGTAATTTTTTAAAAGGTTTGTTTATTCATGCATGCAAGAACTGGGTATAGGACAGAGGTGCAGGGGGTCCTGATTCACCAGAGACAGAGCGGGGAGCAGAACAGGCAGATCCACTGAAACACACTGCTGAGGGGAGCAGCGGGCGGGAGAGGAGAGGTCTGTGTGGGTCAGCCACACAGACCATGTGGGTCAGCTCCCTGGCCGGGGATCAAACTCATGCTGCAGTGGCTGGCGATAGCTTGACAGCACTGAGACTCAACCCCTGTGCCACCAGGGAGGCCCCTTCATATATTTCTTAATAAAAACATGCTTTTAAAGTCTCAGTTTAAAGGCAAAATTTTGGTTCTAATAGAACACTTGAGTCCTTTCTTTCCTAAAAAGTTTGATAGAAAAATTTTCTTTATGCTCTAGTTGATCAGGTATGTTTAGAGATGAATATTTCAGGATACTTACTTGATCCTATGCTTCACTCACCTGGGAGGAAGGTGGGCCTCTAGGGTGTCGAGGTGTTTTCCACATCTTGCTTTAGATTATGTTTCAGAGTTATTTAAGGTACCTGGAGAATTATAAATGTTCTCCCTTTCTTCCTCCTAATTTATAGTCCTAAATATCCAGAAAAGATTTATGGGTATGAATGGACTTTACACATAAAACACTTAAACTTGATTGTGTAACATGCGTGGTGTTTGTGTTTGCTTGCTTTTTGCTTGTTTTGGTAATCCAAATTGAAAAGGCCCTGAACTCTTTCATGAATTGACTCCATTTATAGCTTCAAAAGCTCCTGAATTGATTTGATACCTGCCTCTTTTCCTACTTTGAGAACTTGAGTGAAACTCTCCAAAAACTGGAGAATTTGAACCCAGAGTTGTGATTTCAATTACTTTTTATTCTGGTGTCCCAGGGTGGAAGGCAGCATTTATATATAGCCTTGATATGTGGGTCGCTCATAAATCCTACTCAGAAACTCTGTCCTGGTGCTTAATTTTCTTAGGCCTACTGGGTAAACACTAATAGTTTTATGTCTCAGTTGTGAAAATGCTGTGAAAACTTAGTGACACTATTCCCTAAAGCCACAAGAGGACATGCTCTACTCAGGAGACTTGTTACTTGGAAATTTGGCTCCTCCCGCCCCCCCTTAAAAATGGGAGCTGATTCTTCTGACATTCTGTATGTAAGAGCATGGGTTTCCAAAAACATTTAAGCACCCCATTTATTAATACATGCAAACTTTGGGTAGGGCATTTGAACAGTTGATATACTGTACCTGAAATCTTTGGTCATCAGTACTTCTTGGGGGTGTAATTTAATCAAAGAGGAGTATCAACTTGCTGGAACACATTCGAACTGTGAGGTTGGAGCCTCACTACATTATTTGCTTGTCCTATCACATCACACTTCCCCCTTTTTTCCTTTGCGGCAGGTTAAACTCCATTTCTGTACGAGTATTTCTAAATCCCAAATCATTCCTTCATTTGTACGGAAAAATAAATTTCCGGGGTGAAAACTATTATAATGAAAAAAAGTTATAAATTACAGCAAAGTTCATGAATATTCACAGGCAAAGATTAATTTACCACTTTGGGAATAGCAAACTGACAAAAACAATATGTAGTCACTGCTTGATTTACGCCCTTTGAAGTAGCATAAAATGGAATCAGTTATTTTGGTTTTGACTCACCTTAGGTTAAGGTTTGTCTCCGGAGTATTGTTTTTCTTACAGGGAAAGCAAGATTACGTAAAGCATACAAAGGTGGAGTTAATTCTCTTTTTTTGTTACCTTCTTTAGAAAGGCTTCCCAATTCTTTGAAAAATTGAAGTCCATTTACAGTGAAAGGACCTATTCCCAGCTGTCACCGCTGGGAGACAAGGAGCGGCCCTCTAGCTTGGTGCATGGGGTGGAAGGGGGTTTGTAGGAAGAGGACTGTGTCTTCCAGTTAATTGTGTTCTTTTGTTCTCTTTTTCACAAATGGCCTGACACAGGATAAACTGTGAAGTCCATGGGCAAACTCATCAGTTAGAGGAACTCATCTTTGCTTTTACACAAAACAGATTGTGAAATGCCCCCACTGTAACTGTAATATGCAGTGTCTTTCCTGATTACATGCTGAGTTACGGTGGATCGAGATGTGTGTTTAAATTTGTTTTCTTCTTTTCCTTTACTTCAAGCTCTGGTTTTTCAGCTTTTGTCTTACCCTTTCATAGGTTTTAACTCCCAAGCAGGATGTTTTATGGTTGCTTTTAAAAACAATTCAGAATTTGACAGAAACACTGATTCTCCCAATGAATACTAATTGTATTTATTTTTACAGACTATTTTGGTATCTGTAGATGTGCAAAGGAGGACCCTTGCTTGCTATCGAGCATTATGTGATAGGGTAGATGATACCTACTCAGATAACCACAACAAAGATGTAGTATGTCTTACCATGTCTGTAGGTGTGCTGAAGGAAGAGTCAGCGCTCAGAGGAAACGGGTCTGTAAGACTTGGACCCTGGGGGATTTTGGGAAGCAGAGAAGCTGGTGGATTTGGAAGGAAGTTGGCAGTGTGTGTGTCCGCTGGAGGGACGCTGCTCATTGGATACTTGAATGCTGGGACAGGGAATTTGGATTTTAGTTGATAGTAATTTCAGAGCCACTGCAGCATTTTGAGTAGAGCGATGAAGTCAATTTGGTGATGACTTTGTAGGTGGATGTGGACAAGATGAGCTTTTAGAGACAGACTTAATAGTTTCCTGAGGAAAAGGGAGGTACAGATGTTAGTAGAATTTGGCAACTAATTGTTAAAAAAGTTTGAGAGTCTAGGGCTAGAAGCACCATTAAGAGAACAGTAATGCTACTTTTTTTTGCTATTGGAAATCACAAAGAGCTGTTTGAGAGGAATTAGGTTTTAAAGATTTGAAGGTTGCCATTGTATAAGTGGAACAGGTGAATATTTAATCTTGCTTAAAAACATTTGCCAGAGCGCAAAGAAAGATGGTGCTGGATATGCATTAACTTGTGTGGTGTTGATTTAACACCACCATCTTCTTTTAACAAGATTTGGTCTTAATGGCTGTTAGAACATTGCAAAGGATTGGTTATTTGAAGAAAAAAGATTCAGCATTATACAGGGTAAAGGGAACTTGGAGGACATACGTGAAATCTGTAGAAAAGTATGTAGAGGAAAAACTGAATTTGGAAATGCTCAAAGTTAAGGAAAAATAAGATCCACCAGAAATTCATTTTGAGGAAAAAGAGGAAGTGTATAACTTAAACTTGACATGCAAAAGAACACTACTACTTAACAAAAATAATCCAGTAAGAACAAATTTTTTCTTGGTTATTTTTAACTCAGTTTTTTGTAATGAAGCATTTTTAATGATTATGAAATTATAAAGGGCATGTTCTTTCAAGATTTAAAAACTTGTTATAATGCGTGAGTCACTACAAACTCCTCTTAAAGATAGTTTAATGATTTGATGTTTAGACTTACAATACTACTTGTATTACATTGGAAAATAGGAAATTAGAAAATAAGGGATGAGATTTAAAAAAATAAGTTTGGCGCAACTTTAACACAAACTTTATTTGCCTTTGTCAATGAATATGTCTTCAGGCTTCATGTTCATAACTTTGAAAATATTCATATTTCCTAATTAAAGGAAGAACGTCCTAGCCCGTGGTAGAGAAATACTCTTTAAAATGTTTTATTCAAAAGACCTTTTTTCTTTTTTTTTTTTTAGGTCTATTTGTATCCAGTATTGTTCTGATTTTGTCACAGCGATCACTTTTCAAGTTTTACATGTACAGCTCAGCCTTTCTCTTAGCTGCAACGTCAGTGTTGGTAAATTATTACGCTTCTTTGCACATTGACTTCTATGGTGCCTACAACACATCAGCTTTTGGAATCGAGCTGCTTCCTCGGAAAGGCCCTTCACTATGGATGGTACTCATCGTTCTGCAGCTGACATTTGGAATTGGATACATCACACTACTCCAGATTCATTCCATCTATTCACAATTAATTATTTTGGATCTCTTGGTTCCTATAATAGGTTTAATCACAGAGCTACCATTACACATCCGAGAGACTTTAGTTTTTGCTTCTTCCTTGATTCTCACATTAAATACAGTACTTGTCTTGGCAGTGAAACTTAAGTGGTTTTATTATTCCACAAGATATGTTTATCTTTTAGTGAGGCACATGTATCGAATTTATGGATTACAGTTATTAATGGAAGACACATGGAAGAGGATTCGTTTTCCAGATATACTTCGAGTCTTTTGGCTAACAAGAATTACAGCTCAGGCTACAGTGTTAATGTACATTTTAAGGATGGCAAATGAAACTGATTCCTTCTTTATTTCTTGGGATGATTTCTGGGACCTCATTTGCAATCTTATAATTAGTGGTTGTGATTCTACACTAACTGTACTGGGCATGAGTGCTGTAATTTCCTCAGTAGCCCATTATCTGGGCCTTGGGATCTTAGCCTTTATTGGCTCAACTGAAGAAGATGATAGGCGGCTTGGCTTTGTAGCACCCGTTTTATTTTTTATTTTGGCTCTGCAGACTGGTCTAAGTGGACTGAGACCAGAAGAAAGACTTATTCGCTTAAGTAGAAACATGTGCCTTTTATTAACCGCAGTCCTCCATTTCATCCATGGAATGACAGACCCTGTGTTAATGTCGCTCAGTGCCTCTCATGTGTCATCTTTTCGTAGACATTTTCCTGTGCTCTTTGTCTCCGCCTGCCTGTTCATTCTTCCCGTCTTACTGAGTTACGTTCTCTGGCATCACTATGCACTAAATACATGGTTGTTTGCAGTGACAGCCTTTTGTGTTGAGCTCTGCTTAAAAGTAATTGTTTCTCTCACTGTTTATACGTTATTCATGATTGACGGCTACTATAACGTCCTCTGGGAAAAGCTTGATGATTATGTCTATTATGTTCGTTCAACAGGCAATATTATTGAGTTTATATTTGGAGTAGTAATGTTTGGAAATGGGGCTTATACCATGATGTTTGAGTCAGGAAGTAAAATTCGCGCTTGTATGATGTGTCTCCATGCATATTTTAACATCTACTTACAAGCAAAAAATGGCTGGAAGACATTCATGAATCGTAGGACCGCTGTTAAGAAAATTAATTCACTTCCTGAAATAAAAGGGAGCCGCTTGCAAGAAATAGATGATGTGTGTGCAATCTGCTACCATGAGTTTACAACATCTGCTCGTATCACACCATGTAATCATTATTTCCATGCACTTTGCCTTCGGAAATGGCTGTACATTCAAGATACTTGTCCAATGTGCCATCAGAAAGTGTACATCGAAGATGATATCAAGGATAATTCAAATATATCTAACAACAATGGATTTATTGCACCCAATGAAAATCCAGAGGAAGTTGTAAGAGACGCTGCTGTTGCTGCTGCTGCTGCTGCTGCTGCTGCTGCTGAATCTGACAGGGAGTTGAACGAAGATGACAGTACAGATTATGATGATGATGTGCAAAGAGAAAGAAATGGAGTGATTCAGCACACAGGTGCAGCAGCTGAAGAATTTATTAATGATGATACTGATTAAAATAGCATTTACTAATCATTGAGGTATTTGTTTAAAATTCAGTTCATCCAAAACGGAGTAATATGCTTCACTTTAATGTGTAACCAAGCACAAAAACAGTATCAATGTTGAATCTGTGAATGGTTTTCCGTTTACTGTGATGTGCTACTGTAAATATACCTCTTTAATTACTTCTGGTCTCTTTGGTGACCTATTTAAATTTGTGTACATTATTGTACATAGAATAAAATGTTTTCACGTTTTTATGACAAAATTTGAACAAATAGCTTTTTAATAGATGTAATAATATGGTGCGTCAACTGTGCCAAAGATTCCTCAATGAAAGTATCTCTCTCTAATTCTGGAACGTAGTTTTTCTTTAAAATGGGTGGGAAAATGCTTCTCAGAGGAAACTGCATTAAATCAAGGAAATAAAATAATTTGGACCAAAGGATAAAGGCTATACATGAAGTATTTTACAACTCAGGAAAAAAGTCTGCCAGAAATGATTGAGACACTTTTTTGAAATTTGAGAGTAGCACTGTAATTGAGCCGGCTTCGAAAGTCATGATTCAGAGATTGTGTGAGTAAACTTTGGTATAAACCAGAATGTGCTAATTGTGTAATTTTGATGTAAAAATCAGTATGTTTGTTAGCCGTTCTGTGTTTGCAGCACTGACATAACATTGTCCTTTAGACTTCTGAAGAGATTACAAGATGAAACACTTGGGGGTTTTTCATTGTTTTAAACTAAGACATTAAAGGTGGTGATATTAAAACAATCCTGATCTGACTTTATGGATAAAAATGAGGGTGATGGTGTACAGCAATATATAACGTGTCTTTAAATCCAGATTCCTTTATTAAAACTTTTGATATACTTTACCATGAAATTTTACAGACATGATGTAAAATGGAAGATATAGCAGTTACATGTCAGGAAAAAATATTTTCATGGTGTTGTTATACAGTGTATTGGCTAATTCCAGGGGATCCTCATCTCTTACTGCTGACATTATCTCCAGTATTTGACTAAAACAAAACCAAACCAGATGATTAAATTTCCAAGCACATCTTTTCCACATAAAGATACAAGTTTAAGTATCCTAAACTTATTAAGCAGTAGTTTAACAGGTATACGGTTTTCAGCAATATCAACAGAACAGTTAAACTGTTAGGATACTTTAAAGTAATTAGAGACAGATTTCTGTGTTGTCTTGCATATGACTAGAGCCAAGAATCTGGTTAAAATAAGTCACAAGACCAGCCTATATTACATGTGCTACAATTACGGACTTTACACAGTGGAAGACTCCTTTTAAACTGTGGGTCAGAACACATATACTAGTAGGTCGTGATGGGCATTTAAAAAGTTTAAAGGAAAAGTACACTACACATGTACATGTGTACCGAGTCACACTGTAGGTCATATGGGAAGAGAGCCAAATTGTAAAGCCACTGCTTAGAGACCTTTAAAGATAGCAAGAAACTGCTGTATTTTCACTAGCTCAATGACAGCAAAGAAAGTTAGAGGTTAGTGGAACAATGGTTAAGGGGGGTTGGAACTTTCTCATCCGTACACTTTTTTCCCCTGAAAAAGATAGCTCAGGTGTCATCAATTTCTCTTTCTATAATAATAAAGTATATATTAAATGAAGTGACTAATTTTTATCTGACAGTCAAAATATGCTAAAAGCAATTAATGATACATTTTTCTTAGTAAATTACAGAATTTTCCTTTATTAACAACTTGGAATTAGAATTTACATGCATAGTAATGTGTAAAATCAATGTTTTCTGTCACTCAGCTCCAGTCCTTGCTCCACATTGACGTCAAACAATGACTGCTTTTAAAAAGAGAAACGATACTTTCCTGCTTAAAATCTGTCAGGTCCTGATAAAATCTAAACTAAGATTGGCATAAAAGAGGCCCTCACAACTGGCTTCATTTTGCCTTTCTTCCCAGACTTATCACTTACCTCACTTTCCTGTACATCCTACTTTCTGCCACACTAAATTCATTGTTTCCCCAGAGCACCTAGCCCTTCTGCAGTCTGTCTTTGCTCCTGCAGTCTGTCTTTGCTCAAGGTGTTTGCCTTGGTCTGGCATAACTCCCAAGTGTACTTGGAAACAGTTGAAATGTCACCTTTATTTCCCTGCAAGTTAGGTAGTTGATATGGCCCATAGATCCAGTCATACATTCCTATCTACGAGGGCACTACTATCTTGGACTTTAACTTTTATGTGTTTACTTGCTCCAGGATGGCAATTCTTAATCTTCCCTTGTTTACTTCTTTATCCAAAGTACACACAAGTACCAAAACTCATCTAGTGTAGCCTTAGTAGCTCGTACCTTCCTGACGTAAGAGCTCCAAAATGTGTTTCAAGGAACTTAAAATTTTAGGAGGAAACATAATAGATGGAGTTTGATTAAAATGGATTTGTAAATGAAGATTAACTTCTAATTAGTAACTAGAATTAGACTAGAGACACTGCTATTTTTGAAGTATCATTTAATACTTTTCAGTGTGCAAATGTTGGTTTTGCGAGCTCTGCCTATATTCAACTCTGGTATTAAGGATAGCAGCTGATAATCAAGCCTCTTGGTTCTTAATGGTCTGCATTTTAGAAGCACTTTAAAATTTTGTCATGTAAATGTGCAGTCAAAGTCAATAGCTTAAGGCAATATAAAAAATTGCCTTAAGCAATATAGAAAATTACAACTGGTTGCAACTATATAATGCTTTAAAATGACTGCTGGAAAAACATTTCTTGTTTTTAGTGTCCTGTTCAATCTCCAAGGAATTATTCAGACATACTGTCACCTGATTGAATTTGCAAGTTATATTTCACAAAAATTAGGAGTGATTCCTTACTAACCAGAATTTAAATATATTCCTCAACCCTGCAGTTTTCAAAAACATTTGGTTTTAAAGTCTTTGCCAACACTAAGTTATTAAAGGAAAAGAATCATTCCAATATTTTTACAGAATAATTCTGTAATTTTCTGTCTTGTGAATTTTGGATCTGGCTCTTCTAACCTGTTAAAAATTACTGAAAGATGATGCATATGCAGGAAGTTACTACAGTCTAAAAGCAAGAATTCATAATTTTTCTAAGTGTGTTATAAATATATCTGGTTGCCTGAACTGATACAACATATAGACTGATATGATGTAGATCTAAATTATGTTTGTACAAACAAAAGACGCTGAAAAGGTGTAAGAAGCTTCTTAAAAGTCATAAAATGCCCCACTGTTCCTTGTTACAGGAGCCCCTCTTCACATGTGCTATGTATTAGCATAAACGATACACTTTGTGGGATGAGTGGGAAAAGTAAATTTTACAACTTCTCTTTTTGTCCAGAGGTTTAAAGAAGTATGTTCTTAGGTTTATTCATGTTCTCCAATCATTGAAAATACATATGTAATCAAAAAGGTCACCTGCTAAGATTGCAGTTTTGTAATTAGCAGGGAAGCTACAAGGCAAGAGAACTTTTAAACCAAGTGAGGTAAGTTTATGGGTAGCTTCATGATCTTCCCCTCTCCTACAAATTGATAAATAACCCAAATCACATCTTCTCTGGTGTGATATGCCACTTGGATTGAGAGGCTCTCAAAAGAGGAGCTGAGCTAGAGGTCAGGGGTAAGTTCCTCTACATCACTCATTACGTGGCGGTCTGATCTCCATTTAATATCAACCACCTTTAATTCCCTTGAATCCACTGACATTTACTGTTGACTTTAATGTTTTTTAAGACCATAAAATCAAAATACTTACATTATATGGCAGGGCTCATTTCTATCTTTCAAACAGTGCCTGTTTTCCCACTTCTTTTTGGTGGGAAATGAAGTCTTTACGTATTTTGATCCAGCATGTGTACTTTTGACTCCACACCAAGGTGCATCTAGGATTAAGCAAAGAAGTCTCTTATCTTTAAAAATTACTGTTAAATTAAAAAAAAATCAAATCTATAACTTCTAACACATACTAAAACTGCAACAAAAAACAGCACAGTGCTAAGAAAAGCACGATAGAATCTTGAATTGTACAAACTCAAGTGCTTTACAAGACTTTTATTTTTTTCTGCTAACATCATTGATGGTGTGTGGCGCTTTAGAAAAGGAACCTAAAATACACTGTGATAGGAAAACATTTAAACTCTGCCTTTAGTGAATTTGAGAGTGGCTTTAGGTGCTGACCTATTTTTCTCATAAGGAACTACAATTGCTTACACATTTTATAAGCACACTTTAAACAAAATCATTTCGTTTTCACGACTCCCTAAGAAGTCATTCTTATTTCTACGTTCTTGATTTTACTAAAGTCCGTGTATATAAGCAGAGTCTTTTGTTCCAGAGTTTAGATAAAAATTTTACCTTCTAATCTTTTATTTTGAGGCAACATTATCTTTTAAGTTTAAAGTCTTAGACTAGTTTGATTTAAATTTCTGCATTTTATTTAAATAGTATAGTAGAATGAAGCCATTACAAAGAAGACTGTTAAAAGCAAACTGACAATAGATCTAGAATTCTGAGGTAAAATGCTTAGTTAAGAGGCCTAGTTTAACCATAACTACAACCTCCTTAGTTTCCACATATTAAGACATCCGTTTTTAACTGCCTAGTTGAGTCAAACTTCTAAATTTGAAAAAACTGCTTGCACAAATATTTTTCCATCAATTGATAACACTGTCCAAGTTTTTCTGAAAAGTGTAAAACTGCTGAGGTTGAGCATATTAATTGTTGACTTTACTCTTTTTCTGTCTACTTGAAGAGGAAAATCAAGGTTCTAAAACCAAACTTACCTGTCTCAATCATTAGTCTTTCACTAGGTATTGACTTCAAAACTTCCAAATTAGCCTCAGTTTTCAGTGAGCTTAAAAAAAATGGTATTTACATATTAAAAGGTAAATTTAATGAATAACTTTTTCATATTATAAACTTGTCTAAAAATTTACAAAACCCAGATCCTAAACAAACCAACGTGTCACAGTGGCGCGCTACTTTAGGAAGTGTTTGTACATTCCTATCCGCAGAGAATGCAGATTAAGAATTCCAACTGGGGACTGGCGGGGTGGGGAGGTTGGGGGGAGGATCCAACTGTTTATGTTTACCAACTGCCAATAAATTCTATCAAATCTAAGTAAAAATTTACCTTTCTTGAAAGAATTTGCTTCTCTGAGTAATTTGCCTAACTTAAAAGCCCTCACTAGCTGCCCAAAGAGATGGGCCAAATATAGATTCACTGGTATGAAGAATCAGTGTTAGAGGCTCAAAGTTTATGTTTCATGAATCACTAAAGAATTTTCAGAAAAATCACCTTCACTGTTAGAATTATGTGTACGGGTGACATTTTTCACAATCTTTTGAGTAGCCTGCATGGTGCACAGAATGAAAAAACATGGTACAAATGTGAACCCTGTATGTAGCCTGTGGCAGAGAACTAACCCTTTTATCTGTCAAACCCAGGTGACCCAAAGACCCACACACAAAGATACTTACTGTAATATGCCACTAAGTTCTAGGATGGTTTGCTAGATGTTGTTAGATGTTGTTAGATGACTAATACTGTCCTTATGTTACATTTTTAACTTCGCCATGTATTATAATTGTTATGGGAAATTTCAGGTACACATACAATAATCCAGAACCCCAAGTTTTTTTTTTTTTTTTTTTTTGTGGGACCCTCGTCGGCCAGGGATTAACCCACGCTGAAAAGGCTGCAGGCAGCTTCGCAACCCAGCACTCAACCACTGCACCACCAGGGGAGGCCCCAGAACCCCAAGGTTTTCATCAACCAGTCCCACCAAGTATCAACCCCTGGCAGATTCTGTCCATCCACTTCCCCCACCCTTTCATATTATCTTGAAGGAAATCCCAAAGTATAGTTTCAGCATTTCAATGTTTATTTCAGGAAATATTTCAGCATGTATCTAGGCATTAAGGACTTTTTAAAAAATATATAAGCACAATGCTATTATGTCTAATAAAAACCCATCTCTTTTATCAATATATCTAGTATTTGAAGTATTTCAATGGCATACATTCTCTCTAGGTTTGAGGATCCAAATGAAGGTCATACATAATTGATCAAGGTTTGCTAAATCCACTGATCTATCAAGCTGCAATTTTTTAAAAAAAAGATTTATTTATACAAGCACTGGGTACAGTCAGAAGCGTGGGAGGGTGAGAATTTATCAGAGCCAGAGCGGGGAGCAGAGCAGGCAGAAGGACCGAAGTACACTGCTGAGGGGAGCAGCGGGCGGCAGAAGAGGTCTGCGTGCCAAGTGGGACCCTTGCTGGCAGCCGGGGATCGAACCAGCGCTGCAGTGGCTGCAGGCAGCTTCGTAGCCCAGTGCTCAACCACTGCGCCACCAGGAGAGGCCACAAGCTGCAATTCTTTCAATACCTTCACATTTATTTTTTGAAGAAACCTAGTTGTTTGCCTAAAGAGTTTTCCAGTATTGATTTCAGTTCTGTGCTTCAGTTTGACAGGTTCCTCTGTATTTCTTATCAAGAGAACTATAGTACCAGAGTCTGGATCAGATTCAGGCTGGAATTTTTTGAGGGAGGGCAAGACTTTCACAGATGGCAGTATGAGCTTCTATCTAGAGGCATAAAAAGTCTGGTCATATTTTTTATGATGTAAGGCAGCCAAGCCATGGGTACCCAATACAAAAACTGCAAAATTTTGATATAATTCTATCAATCCTCCCATCTACTAACTAGAATACTTCTATAAAGAGAAAAATGTCATCTGCCTACTATTTAGGTATCCAGTGGACTCTATAGGGGTAAAAGCATTATGTCTTTATGTTGAATGTGCTGTTCCCCAGTTTCCTCCAAAGGTGCTAATATTTGAACACTGACATACATTTTTCATCTCTGAGGAGCTCTAACTTATGTTTTTTGTAGCATTCTGTTCATTTAATGAATGGTACAGCTCAAATCTCACTACATCAGGTTCTCTTTAAAGCTCATTTCCCTTATTAAGTGTTTCCTTGGTTTTCTAGTTACTTTGTTTTTTTTCCTGCCAGTTCATCTCATTCACCTCAAGGTCCTTGGCTATCAATTTATATCAACTTGGGTTGCCAGTGTTGGGTTTCTTCTTTTTTTTTGTAAACAGGACTATACTACAGCCAGGTCTCTGTGTAGGTTTCTTACTGGAAGCAACTTGTAGGATGGGGCATGCTGTGTTTAAGGGTGAGAGGGCAGAGAGCTAACTGTGAGGCTACTGGTTCTCTTCATGCTTCCCTCTGGAGCAATGTACTCATTCTAAGTTTTGGCTTCACTATACAGTGTTCAGTTTTTTTGAGAATTATTTTCCCCTTGAGCATAAATTCTTTCTGCTTTAGCACTTTGTCTATGGGAGGGCGTACTGGTGGTGATACCTTTCTTTAGGCCTTCAATCACTCTATTTTGGTCTATTTCTCACTAACTCTATGCCCAGAGCCTCTGAGATTTTTATTGGCAAAACTTGCTATCTCTGAGCCTCTTCAGTGGGTGAAATCTAAGCTCTCTCTCCAAGTTTCACTTGTCTCCCAGAAATCTATCAGATATTTCTCCACTAGCAAGCCTCCAGCCTTTTTCTTTCCCCTTCTACGTTTTCCTTTCTCCTATTTTATTTTAGTAAGATTTTAGGAATAATTTTATTTTAGTAAGATTTTAGGAATGGGAAGGAAATATGTGTCTAGTTTGGCTTAAGAAGCAGTTTTCCCCTAGGAAAAAATTATCTTATTTTCAACCATCTTAACACTTGGTCAGTACACACACACACACACACACACACACACACACACACACACACGTACGTTTGATACGGATACTAAATTTAAAACTTGTCACCAAATTATCAAATACAGGCCTGCAGAGAGATACTGAAGACAAGCAAACTAATCCACTTACAAAGTTCAAGGAAAAGGAAGAACCAGGCATTTAAATAGGCTGGGCAAGGCAGGGAAGTGAAATGGGAATCTTTTGAAAAGTCAGGGCAAAGACAAGATGGGGCTCTCAGATTACTTTCCAGTGAACTGGTTCAGAGAAGACTACTTCTGCCCCCAGCCCTGTCCTGAGAGAGGGTAGAGTGTAGTCTCTGGAGAACGAACCAGAGACTGGAGGAGAGAACAACAGGCACAAAGACTGGGGCTGAGGCATGGGGTTGCAGATTGGAGGCGGTGTACTGTGAGATCTTCTCTTTGACCCCACTTGCTCCAGAACACAGGTACTTCAATGAGTCCCCATACCAGTTTTCCCGCGGAGATCAGAGGCACCCTCTCTGGAGAGACAACCACCTCAGAAGAACCAACATATGGACATTTCGGGACCTGGTGACAATCGGTTGGCAGCTAACAGTCAGCCAGTTGATGGGCTCTCTCATCGCAAAGCTCCAAACAGCTCTTTTCTCTTTTTTTGAAATATTCAGCAAAGAGCTGCCTAGCAGGGCCTCCCCAGTGGCGCAGTGGGTTGAGTGAAGTGTAGCACTGTGAAGCTGTCCGCAGCCTCTGCAGTGGGGGTTTGATTGCTGGCCAGCCAGGGAGATACCCACATGGCACGGCAGACCTCTCCTGTCTTGCCTGCTGCTCCCCTCAGCAGTGTCTTCGGTCCGTCTGCCTGTTCTGTTCCCTGCTCTGCCTCTGGTGAGTCCTCTCACCCTCCCATGCCTCTGGCCTGTACCCCAGTTCTTGAATAAATAAATCTTTTTTTTTAAAAAAAAAGAGCTGCCTAGCAGCTGAAGAAAGCCACCATCATGACTGAGACAAAAGGATAAGGGGACACAGGAAACATAAATTATTATTGGGCAAACAGAAAATAACTTTTAAAAACTAATTCATATCTTTAAGGAGATGAGAAGATGTTGCATATACCAAAGATTATGGTAATAAAAAAATGTTTAGGGGCCTCCTTGGTGGCACAAGGGGTTAAGTACCACACTATGAAGCAATCCGTAGCCTCTGTAGCACGAGTTCGATACCTGGCCAGCCAGGGAGCAACCCACACGGTGTAGCAGACCTTTCCTGACTCTCCTACTGCTCCCCTCAGCAGTGTCTTCGGTCCATCTGCCTGCTCTGTTCCCCACTCTATCTCTGGTGAATCCGCTCCCCCTCCGCATCTCTGGCCTGTACCCCAGCTCTTGTATGCATAAATAAATCTTTAAAAAAAATTAATAATTAAAAAATGTTTAGAGATTGTAAACAAAAGCTGAAGTTTCATTTAAAAGCCTGCAAAATGCAGCACTCTAAAGTAGAGAGAAAAGAGAGACATTGTAGAATAAAAATATGATCGGAGTCAGCCTGAAAGTGTCAAACAGAAGAAGAAAAAAAATGGAGACTATTTCCCAGGGCCTACAGATGAGCCTTTAGCTGGCAACAGAAATGCAAAACGAATGACAAACTTCAGTGAAGCTTGATACAACCAGAGAAAAAGAACTAAAATCTTCCACAGGAGAAAAAATAAGGAAGTCACAAGGAAAGGAATAGGAATCAGAATAGCAACTGACTTAACACTGGAGCCTAAAAATGAAACACTAACTTTTCAGAGAAAATGATTTCTAATCTATAATCTTTTGCCTGGAAAAAAATGTCAATATGAAGTGGAAGTGTTTATTTTTTCCTTTCATTAGCTCTCCAGACAAATTTTCAAAAGGAAGAATAAAATAAATTTTTTTCAAACATATGTTTCATCTTTAAAAAATGGAATATAAAGGACCTAGCAGCGAAGAGACACTAGTTCAAACAAGCAGAAAGATGGAAGGGTCTCTATTAATGGAACTATTAGATGATCTAGACAGCTTTCCTTGTGTGGAAAACAGAAAAAGGTATTTAACTGAGCTGTCAAAAAATGTGAGGAGGCTTCATGTTTTAAAGAAAGCCAAGTAAATAAAACATATGTTACTGCAAGAAAATCAGAAACTGGCAAACCTTATGGTTCAGCAGTCAATAATATTTACAGACATAATGAAAACACTGAATATACATATAACCAAAAATTCAGGAATAACTACAGTGGAAGGAATAAGGAGGAAAAAATAGGGAGGGGCAGAGTGTAGAATATAAGAACTTAAATGCTCATATACCTTAATTTATATAGTGGTTAAATAGCAAAGTGGTTGCCTCTTGAATATGAGAAATGGGTTGGAAAGACTTTTATAAGCCCTCTAATACTACTTGACTTTTTAATACTTATGCATATATTCCTTTGCATATTAATTTATAAGTCACATAATTTAAAATATGAAAAAGTATCCAGAACATTTAAAAGTCTGAATTCTATAGCAAATAAGCAATTTCATGATTCTATTTTTTAAAGAGATCTTAGTAGAAAATTATGTCATCAGAAAAGTAATAATTTTAAGGAAATAAAACTAGTGAAGGGGTCACAGTTTACTTATGAGCTACGCTGACATCTTGTAAAGACTGGTAGAAACTCATCAAATTATTTGGAAGAAAGTGAGCCCAGGGACCCACCCGTGCTAGCTGACTGAATTGGGCACATGAGGTTTGGTGTGGTTATAATTGCAGAAAGGTCACCAAATGAGAAGCCAGAGGACCCTGGCTTCCACCCTTGTAGCTATTTTATACCAGCTCCTTGAATTCAGTTTCTGGGCCTACAGAGACATACAAGATAATCATGTTACAGACGACCTCTTCTCCATCATCAGACATCACTTATGACTATGTACATGTTAATGACATGATCAAGAAAGTTTTAGTATATGTGCTGCTGAACCGAGCACTTGATCAAGAAAGTTTTAAAGGAACAAAATGAACTGAGAATAAGTTGAGCTGCTAACCTTAACACAGAATATTTTCCATTAATGGAACACAGGATAGTAGTTTATAATTTTCAAGTTTTAACTTCTAATTGTCATGTACTATTCTTACACATATAATTACTGACATTCTTAGATCAAGGTCAATGCAAAACACACAGAAACGTCAATAAAATAAATTTAAATCTTCTATCAGCAATTCACTGCAAAGTTTTTCTTAAATCTGCTAAAATTAAAAAAAAAAAAAAAAACAATTTAAGAACTTACCAACCATTAAATCCTACATAGAGATCCAAGTCAATCAAAGCAGCTGCTGCTTCCTTGCTACCATCAAATGAATGCACCTAGGGACACAGAGGTAAGGTATTATTATATAACCAGGATGCTTTAACATTCTAAGCCTTTTTTAAGAGTTTATTAAAAAAAAAGTGAGAGAGAGCTACAGATACATTAGGGATTTTTGGACCACAGGGTTTCAAATACAGTAGCCCCTAAAATTTTTATTTTCTAGTCAAATTTCACAGTTAAAATCTGCCATCTCCAATGATCCGAGACAAGGAGTTGGCTAGCTGGACTTTCTCTCTGGCTGTGCCACGTCCCTGCACCAGCATTACCAGAGCACCTCCAGAGAAAGGGGCTGGAGGTGGGAGTCAGATTATTAGGCAACAAACATGAGGAAAAGTTAGAAATATTATAAAGCTATTTAAGATATTTTTAAATGTAGTTTAATTTTCCTGTTAGAAGATACTTTTTTCCTAGAAAAAACTTTTTAGAGGCAAGTTTTAAGATCTATAAAAAGGTTGTGAGGGGCCTTCCCTGGTGGCACAGCGGTTGAGCGCTGGGCTGCGAAGCTGCCCGCAGCCCCTGCAGCGCCGGTTGGTTCCCCGGCCACTGGCGAGGGTCCTACAAGGCGCGCAGACCTCTCCTGCAGCCCGCTGCTCCCCTCAGCAGTGTATTTCTTTGTCAGTCTGCCTGTTCTGTTCCCTGCTCTGGCAAATTCTCTCACCCTCCTGCGCTTCTGACTGTACCCAGTGCTTGTATAAATAAATAAACAAATCTTAAAAAAAAAAAAAAAAAAAGGCTTTGCTAGAAAGTCACCACCAGTCACTATACAATTATTTAAAAAAAAAAAAAAGGTGGTGAGAACATTTACAACAGGTCTAAATATGTTAGTATCAATTCATCAGGCAAGGACTGAGATGGGGCTTCTCCTTGTCATAGAGGGGTGAAAGTGCAGTTCCTCACATGTTGGATGTACTTATGTAATCAAGACAAACAAGTGTGTCACATTAATACCAAGTCCAGAGAATTGTTTCTCAACAACGATGAAAACTGCTGCAGAGCTGCCCCTCAGCACTTCCAGTGACAAAACCGTGCCTCCATTAATACAGAAATTATTTTATTTTAAAGATTTATTTTTATTTATTTATGCATACAAGGACAGTGATGCAGGCCACAGCTATAGGGGGTAAGAGGATTCACCAGAGACAGAGTTGGGAGCAGAACAGGCAGACTGACTGAAATACACTGCCGAGGGGGGCAGTGGGCAAGACAGGAGAGGTCTGCTGTGCCCTGTGGGTCAGCTCCCTGGCTGGGGATGGAA
Organism: Talpa occidentalis; assembly: GCF_014898055.3. Taxonomy (NCBI): domain Eukaryota; kingdom Metazoa; phylum Chordata; class Mammalia; order Eulipotyphla; family Talpidae; genus Talpa; species Talpa occidentalis. The sequence continues at coordinate 17,488 of NW_023603463.1, read as the reverse complement.
CTCATGCCAGTAGCGGCTCCCTGCTATCTTTTTTTTTTTTTTTTTTAACAATTTTTTGAATTGCAAATATTTTTTATTTTTTATTTATTTATTTTTAATTTTTATTTATTTATACAAGCACTGGGTACAGTCAGAAGCACGGGAGGGTGAGAGAATTCACCAGAGCCAGAGCGGGGAGCAGAGCAGGCAGAAGGACCGAAGTACACTGCTGAGGGGAGCAGCGGGCGGCAGGAGAGGTCTGCGCGCCATGTGGGACCCTCCTCTGGTGGCCGGGGAGCAGCCGGGGATCGAACCAGCTCTGCAGAGGCCATGGGCAGCTTCGCAACCCAGAGCTCAACCGCTGCGCCACCGGGGAGGCCCACTCCCTGCTATCTTGATAGTGCTGAGACTTAACCCCTTGCACCACCAAGGAGGCCCAATATTGAAATAATTTTAAATGTGATTCTTCAACAAGTATTTCAGAGAATTATTCTTTATTTAGCAATCTCTTTTTTAATTAAAATTGAACCCAAGTTGGATTTGTTGTTGCTGTTATTTTTTTTAACTATTATAGAATCATCCAATTTAATTCTTATTTAGAAATAAAGCAAATGGGCTAAGAGGTAAAGACTGAAGGCTATTAAGTGCCACCAGTAATTCAAGGGCATTAACGAAAGTCTCTCAGTTCCCAAGTGCAATTCCAAAAGAATAAGCTGGCCAGTATGCTACAAAGAAGTGCTCAGTAATATCAACACCACAGCAACACAGGAAACACACATCACTTGTAGTATAAACATTGATGCAGATGCTGAATAAAAACTTGAGAGACTACATAAAATGTCAAAGCAACACAACATGGGTACACAGTAAAGGCTTGGTACTGTTCCTCTTTCCTTAGCTGGCACAGTATAGAGATTTTTTTTATAGCTGGATAACAGCTTTTTTGCTGGAGATCAATGAGGCTCTCCTGAAGATAGAAAATATGTATTTTCGAGCATTTTCTGAGGCAGATTTTCAGAGGCATTAATGATCCAGAAAAGATGAAAAAGCACTAGCATGGCCACTTGAGTTAAATGGTGGGCAGATAACACTTAGGGAAACAGCTCAACGCTAATGACTGAAATGACCCTACAGAGAAAGGCTTATTAGCACAGAAGCAGCAAACTACAGAAAGGAGAGGCTCTAGATCACTGAGGTAATAGTTTATGAACAGAGTTGACAAGAAATTAAGAAGGCAAACCTGAAATGAATGTGAAAAATTTTAAAATACTACTAAAATTAGTTTATATTTTTGCTCAAAATTTAATTTGAAGAACATTTAAAGAATGGCTGGTAGAAGAGGCAGAGAAGAAATATCCCATGCACTGTTAAAATGTGTAGGGGTAAATCGATGGACTTTCTTATGACCAGAATTCTGTACTCAATTCTTGTACTCCAAACAAGTAACTAATTAAAAGTATGATTTATGGGGCCTCCCTGGTGATGCAGCAGTTGAGCGCTGGGTTGCGAGGCTGCTCGCAGCCTCTGCAGCACCAGTTCGATCCCCAGCTGCTCCCCAGTCACCGGAGGAGGGCACACATGGTGCACAGACCTCTTCTGCCACCCGCTGCTCCCCTCAGCAGTGTACCTCGGTCCTTCTGCCTGCTCTGCTCCCTGCTCTGGCTCTGGTGAATTCTCTCACCCTCCCGTGCTTCTGACTGTACCCAGTGTTTGTATAAATAAACAAACAAACAAACAAATGAATAAATAAATCTTTAAAAAAATAAAAATAAAAAAATGAAAGTATGATTTATGTTTGGATGACATCTGGCCCAGAGATCAAACAGTAAACTTACATGTACTTCAAATGAGAGAAGAGCCTTAACAAATTTACCGTTACATGTGAATTACTTTAGAGGCCAATCTTTGTAATTACCAAGATGCTTTCATGCATCATACATTAAAAACAGCTCTTATACTGGGGCCTCCCTAGTGGCGCAAGGGGTTAAGCACCATACTATAAAGCAATCCTCAGCCTCTCCAGCACGAGTTCGATTCCCGGCCGCAGACCTCTCCTGTCTCGCCTGCTGCTCTCCTCAACAGTGTACTTTGATCAGTCTGGCTGTTCTGTTCCCCACTCTGTCTCTGGTGAATCCCTCACCCCCCGCATCTCTGGCCTGTACCCCAGCTCTTGTAAGCATAAATAAATCTTAAAAAAAAAAAAAAAAAAAAACAACTCTTACACTTACCACCCCACCTACACATCGATCTCTGTTTCTTTTCATTATGTCTGTGAATTAAAAGAGAGAACTTTCAGCAAATAGCTTGATTTCTGCAAAATTTTTAAATTCTGAAAAAGATTTTAGCTTTGACTCACCTAAGAATTCATCATGTGAGTTTCGACAGTGAAGAAACATTGGCAATTTTGTTTGTTCTGAGAGTTCAAACTGTTTTTCAAAATATCTTATAATGCAAAAAAGATTTCCTTGTTAAAATGTTATTTTAGCATGAGAAATACAATTACATCGAGTGATTTTTTTTTTTTTTTGGGGGGTTAGAGGAATTTTATCCTCTAGAAATTAGGACAGAAATGTAGGATAAAATTAATTCAGACATTTAAATACATCAGGCTTATTAGTAAAGCCTTTATAACATAAAACTTCTAGAAAGGAATACTTTATTTTCTGAAATTACAGATTTTCAGAAATGTTATTCATGGGCCCTTGACTGTCATCCCGTTACAAAGTCTGTTTGCCTCAGGAGGCTGACCTTGAAAACAGACAGAAACGGAGGAATGATGACTCCCTTCCTTCGGGCATAACCTAAAAACTATTACAGACAACTGTTTTTCAACTTAAATGTGAATATGTGAACTTTTAAGGTTGAGTGAGCCCACCTACATGAAATTCAAGAGATATCAAGTGATAATCCAGCTGTTAATCACACAAATGTCCTTGAAAAACCCAGCAAATAATATACCACTAATAAGCGGTGATAGGTTATATAAATGGGAGGCCTGAAAGAGAGTCCACAGTACATGACTTTGACCCTTCCTCTGCCCCCTGGTTATGGACCTTCATACTCCGAGAACCTGGAGGTTTAAGTCTAGGGTGTGACATGTTCCCTAGTCAGCCCACTGCTCACTCACTGTGTACATTTTCAACTGGGCTGGAACAGCAGGATCTCCTCTGTGGCAGGGCAGGGGAGGGAGGAGAGGCGGATACTTTTGGTATGCATAATCTGAAAACTCCTTTCAGGTCACCCACTAGCTTAATCAAGATCATATGACAAAAATGGTTAATTATTAATTATTTTGACAGAATTGGACAGTATCTTCAAAGTGAATTTAAGAGGAGATTCCTCCTTTGTGTTTAAGAAACTGAGCGGGATGAAGATTTGCCTATCTAAGTGTCTCTAGGAATAGATAATATACCTTGTTCATATTTTTGTATACTATGTTCTAGCAGTTTCTGGCACCTAAAGTACAGATATTTGTTGAGTAGAAAAAAATAACTAAATTAACCACCTTTAGAACTTCATTTTAATGTTTTACCATCTTGATAATTAAGACATTATTTTTGAAATTCAACAAAATGCTCAAGTTTTAAATCAATCTCATGACCTAATTTTATTTTCTGTGTGGAACACTGACCCAGGAGCTCCAAGCGAAGGCGATGGGTTGGAAACAGTCTCTAAGGCATGTCATCTAATATCTACTGCGGGTACAAGATAGTTTTTTAGCTTTGGTGATGGTTGCTATAATCCTCTTGGAGCATCCCTTACTCTTGAAAGGGTTCATGTACAAATGCATTAATTAAACAAACAAACATACAAAAAAAAGGCTCTATCTTGTAAAATTATCCTTACTTCTACCATTAAAATCAAATCAGATAGTTTATCAGTTAGGGAATTATAAGCTTTTCAATATAGAAAGTGAAAAACAGGAAATCCTGATGCTTAATCCAAATATATACTGAACTGATAAAAGCTGTTAATAACCATGCTTAAGATTTAACAATAATTTCTAAGGTCAAATAAATTTCCTTACTTGAGCTGAGTATCTTTGGGACAAAACTGTAGTCGGTCAAAATCTTGAAAATAAAAAGAATCTGTAAATAGTCATGACTCAACAGGACAATCAATTATTTTCACACACAGTCTCCAGGCTGCACTCACCGAGCCCACACTCCCCTATGGCTACCACCTTCCCCTTGTTGTTTTCAGCAAGATTTAGCAGCTCCTTTAAGTAAAGATCAGGGTTGTTCTTTTCAAATTCATCACATCTTGTAGGATGACATCCAACTGTACTGAAAAACATGTCTAACACAAAATGTCTTAGGATTATTTTCAAAGTATTTTCCATATTTATATTTAATATGCAAAATACTATATATTTAATATGCAGAATACCAAATTATTTCAACAGCTTAATTTTTAACAGTAATCATCAACGATTCAAACTACCAGATTTGCATTAGATTAATCATATAAAATTTTTTGGAATACCTTAACAAAGCTGTGACTATGAAAACTGCCTTAATGTGTGAATAAAAATAATTGAGTCAACTCATTCCAAAGCTTGGTATTTACTGAGCTAGAGAGAATAAAAAATGAAGCCATTACTTGGAGAACAAAATATTATCACCTAATTTTATTTTTTATATTGGCTGTTCATGTGACTGTCTTGTTTCATGTGTCTAATATAATAGTTAAAATGCATTCCCTTTAAAAAGGGTGATTTAAGTGATGGGAGAGGGGATTGGTTTTTCTAATAACAAAGCTCACTTATTTAGAGGCCAGACTTGGAGAGTTTTGACTGTATGGAACATAAATGTGAGGTCAAAAGCTATTTTGAGTGGCTTCAGGTAACTTCCCCTGAACCCATGGGGAAGGCACAGAGCCTTCCTCGGGACCCCATGCAGATGTTTACGTGTAAAGGGAGGCAGAGTTTTTAAAGTAGTGAGGGCACAGGTACATGGAGGGGGGAGGACAAGAGATGAAAATGGAGATCTGAGGACGTTTTAAAGTACCTGTTTGGCGATAAAAAGTATGGAAAAGAGTATTTTTATGTATTTCAAGAGATTCTGGGAAGAGGATTATTTTTACGATCTGAACCACTAAGAAAAAGTATCAGCAGACCACGAAGAGTAGTAAGTATTTAGAAAGATTTCCACTAAAAACCAGTATTTTATGAATCAGTATTTCAAAAAATATTAATATGGCATGCCTAAATCCCCAGTATATATAGCACGAGACATGCAAAAATAAAAAAGGCTAAAAAATTTAAAAGCAGATTTAAGTTATTTTATGTATCTAGGATTCCTTTAGGAATCAATTCCAAAACTTTATTCTAGACTTTAAATACAAAATGAACATAAAGTGAGCATATGAAGGACTATATATTATATTACTTGCATTCCTAGGGCTTTACAGTGTCTGGTCTGCAGAATCTTTAATAAATGATCTTTTCACAGATTAAGTTAAGAGTTTAACAGAAACACATTACAAAATACAAAAAAAAGGGGCCTTCCTGGTGGCGCAAGGGTTAAGATGCAACCTGTGAAGCTATCCGCAGTCACTGCAGCATGAGTTCGATTCCCGGCCAGCTAGAGAGCAACCCACATGGTGCAGCAGACCTCTCCTGACTTGCCCTGCTGCTACCCTCAGCTGTGTACCTCAGTCAATCTGCTTGTTCTGTTCCCCACTCTGTCTCTGGTGAATCCTCTTACCTACCCATACCTCTGGCCTGTACCCCAGTTCTTGTATGCATAAATAAATAAATCTTTCAAAAAAAATACAAAAAAATTCTACATCAGGAATATCTGAGACTAAATTATCTACCAGGTAAGCAGTTAATTTCCTTTAACTGAAATTTTAAAATAATTTTTTGTTAAGTACAATGAGAGGATTTTATTTAAGCATCTGGTATACCAATGGGCACTTTGAATTTTTTCATTAATTTTTTTCATTAGATTGAATTTTTTCATTTTAATCAGTCTGTTAACAGTCTGACATCGGTCTGTTTTCCTGTTGTTTCTACAGTCACTATCCATTGTATTGTACCTGAAGTAGCAGTCAGAGAGACTTCTTCAAAATAACTTAATTCTTATTTTTTTTGGTAAAAGTAATATGAGGATACCATTTGTTTGTGCCAAATGCAGTGCGTCTTTACTCTCTTGCAGACTTCCACCTGTAATCATAAACTGAAAAAGAAAAAAAATAAGCTGACTTTAACCTGGGCATCATCAGTTTCCCAAACATGGCTTCCTGTTGCTTTTTACCAGAATGTTTTTCCCTTTTTGACTATCACACACCTACCCTTTAAAATTCAGCTGAAATACCACCTCTTATGTAGTGGTGCCTGACTTCTCTACACACACGCAAACGCACACAAGTATACATGCATACACACGCACACAATCACATGCATGTCATGTAGAATTTGCCACTCCCCTATTAAAATGTACCTATATGATGTCTCTCATTCTAGATAGGAGTTCTGTAAGGACAGAGACCATGTTTTAGGCAGCCTGAAATAACTAAAGACCACTGAATTTAGAATTCTGTTACTCTTAATCAGTGATTCAACAGTGCTGACTAATTCAATAGTTTTCCCAGTGTGGTCCCAGAGCCACCCGAGCATGAGAGGTCAAAACTATTTTCTTAAGATGCTGTTTGTCATTTTCACCCCCATTCTGTCATTGGTGGGCAACGAGGTATTCCAGAGGCTACATGTTGTGTGACATCACAACATCACAGGCTGACTGCAGAAACAGAAAGTTCAGTTGTCTTCTACTAATCCAGACATTAAAGAGATGTAAAATAATTCCACTCGTCATTAAATTTTTTGGTTTGAAAAATACTTTTCAAAAAAATGTTTATATGATGTTTTCTGTTACATACAATGTTTTCTGTTACATATGTTTTTTGTTACTTTTAAATGAATTACTAGACATTTAAAAATTTCCTGAGTTTTAATTTCCAATATAGTGTATATCAATAGCTAAAATTAACATAAACAAAAGCTCTTTGGGGTCCTCAATAATAAAAGGAATGTGAAGGAATTCTGAGAAGAGAAAGTTTGAGAATCTCTGGGTTAAATGATGGATCCTTTGTAGGAAAAGTTATGGCTCAGTCAAAGCAGTAAATGTCTATAGAGAGAGTTATTAGATGCACTAGTGGTGAAAACGCCATCTTTTGCTAATATGTTAAAAGGAAAAATAACCACTATAAAGCTTTGTGTTATGGTGACTACAAAGGCAGTTCCGCTTAAATGCACCTTCTAAAGCAATGATTATGGCACGCTGATGTATACTTTTAAGCCATACTTCAAAATATACAAAATATAGGAGGAAGTACAAATGATAAACAGACATTTTCACATAGTAACTTAAACTTTTGATAGACTTTGAGTTACTATCAGGGAACACACAGCCATAAATAAATTCTCCACTGCCTGTAAAACATAGCATTAAAATATTAACAAAAGTATAGGGAAAACTGTATTGTTTACTACCTATTTTTTAAATACTAGACCAGTTGCCCACATCCAACACTTCAGTTATGTAAAATAGTTTCTAATCAAGTCTTTTTTTAACCTAACTTTTCAAAGTAGGTGAAAAATCATTAAGACCAAAGAGTGTAATTTCGTCTCCCAGTTTACAAGTGAGGATGATGATAAGGATGATGGTGGAGGTGGTGATAGAAAGATGGCAGCTTCCACACAATGGAGGTTGATTATGCCAGGTGTAATACCAAGTGTACTGCATTCCATATTTTACCTACCCCCCCCCAACAATTCTATTAATTAGATTCTTCTGTTCACTATTTACAGATGAGAAAAATGAAGTCTAGCGAGATGAAGCAGGTTACAAAGCTGTGAAGGATGAATTGGGAAACAGAAGTCAGGTTTCTGATGCCACATCTGTGCTTGTAACTACTTCTATGGTGCTTATAACTGCAAGGTACTGAATTAAATTTTAATTCAGAACTCATCCAAGTAAATTTCACTTCAGTTCTGTCACTTCTAAGTTGATGTTGCATGCAACTAGAAATGTGAAGATTAAAGTATTCTTGGCTGAAATTTAGGAACTTGGTATAGTTTGAGTTTGCAGGAAAATATTTTATAAACTGACTTACCAAACTGACTTATAAATGACCACACCATAAGAAATTACTATTATAACTTTAATCTTTTCTTATTACTTGTACATAATGACTGATACTAATTTTGGAGTTGGAGATGAAAGAACTCATTTAGTCAGCAGTGCCATTATTTAAAACTGATATACCACATTGTGGAATTTAACCTTATTTGTGTGTGTGTGTGTACATGTGTGGGCTAGTTTGCTATTTTTAAAGAAGCAGCTATTCTAATAATGACAGTAAACTAATATTCATTTGCTTAAGAGGAGGAATGTCCCCAATAATCAAATCATCATTTTGAAAATAAAAGTATCCTCTCGGTCATAAATGGTATACCTACACCATAAAAGCTAAACTTAGAGAGAGATACATGTCTTTTTATGACCACTTAATTCTAACATGCTAAATGATGTTATTAAAAGAAGCTTGCTATTTCACATACGTTTTTAAAAAATTTTCGGAGACCTTGTCATTTATCATTATTTCTGATCACATGGAAGAACTACCCATAAGGTCTGTGTCAATTAAATTGCTTTGAAGAGAATATCTTGACATTTCATTTCATTAACTTACTAATGTCACTATGTTGACAGTATATCTCCAAATACCAAGTGTGGCAATGGCTCTTTCCCTTCTATTCTGCAGTATTTTAACCAGAACTTATTATTAAAAGCTCTCAAGAGTAACAAAACTGAGTTACCTTTTTTACACCAATCTGGACAGCTCTCTGTATTATATCCTCTAAGTCATCTGTAAAATATAACCCCACATTAAGAAAACCTGGTAAATAAAATTTACCCACCCTATATTTAACCACCCTGTCTTGAAATAAAAATTCATGGTAACAACCACATTTATACATCAAAGTCAAATCAAAACTAATTGATGAATACTTATATAAAAAAAATAGAACTAGTGATAACTTTTTAAAAAATCCATAGAAAGCAAACTAGATGAATAGTTATTGATTTAATTGCATTTTTATCCAAACAGGGGAAACGAACAAAAATTAGGAGGTTCAAACTAGTGGAATTTGCTTGGTATAATTTAAATCACTTGCCCTGACCTTGAAACTTACTGGTATTGTATTTTTTTTAATAAAAATAAAATAATCATTAAGATTGTTTATTTTTACTAGGACTTTTCGGCATGCATTTGTAATGCCTCCTAAAAGATAATATAACATTTATTTGCAAACTTCAGTTAATGCTATATTTTTATAATTACTATTCCCATTAATTTTTATTTTCCTTGCCAGTTGCTTTTTATTTTCCCCCAAAATTCACTGTTAAGTAAAGTTAAACTTTTCTCAGGAGATCAACACTAATTATTAAGCACGGAGAGGCCTAAGAAATGGCTGCCAAATGAAACAATTATATCATAAAAATTTATTAATTTCACATTTATATAGCACAAAAAATGTGATCAACATTCAATTACTATTCTTTCTAGAGTAGCTAAAAAACTTCTTTTAGACAAAAAAGCATCCATCTAGTAAACTTATTTATACTAAGGCAAAAGAGTTTTACTCAATGTTATGAATTAGAGGACTGAAACTGATCACAATGAAATTTCACAAATGTGTATAGAAAGCATGAAATCTATTAAGTGCTAGAAAGGCAAGAAAAGCAAAATGTAAATTTTCAGTGGTCTTATAGTATCATATATGTAATACATAAAAACATCATCTAAACTTCCACTGGAAGCCAAAGCAGTAAATTTTGAGGTAAGGCTTATGAGAGCTAACATTTACCTTTCTTCTTTCAAGTGGCATCTAACACTCCCTATATTCAGAGCTTTCACTAAGTATCACCTAGAGACATAGTAAGATTTGATTTAGTAGATTGAAATGTACAATTCCACATCATTCAGAATCACAAAATTTTCTGTTTGCATTTATACAATAACAAGTATAGCACTTTTCTGAGGCAGTATTCACAGGCTTAGTTATTAGAGACATTCTGCTTTCAAAACTTGTCACCATCATTTCCTGCTTAGTCACTGCAAGTGACAAAAGAAGTCTTTTAAGTGAACTTGGTGTTATATAAGTATAAGCTATTTTCCTTCTGGCTAAGCTTTCCGTCAGTCCTTGAGGTACTACTGCCTCTCCCCACCCACACCATGGCTATCGAGGGCCAGTGTTACTTGGGTGGAAAGGGGAAAGGAACGACACAGCAGCACACGCCTGCCTAGTCACGCTGTCGTTTGTCACCTAGTTGGAAATGTTTTTTAAAAAATAGATTTTTGAATTCTGTACCCTACTGCTCAACTGCTAAAAGGACTAATTAAAACATCAATTATTGTTTGGCTTTTGTGCAGATGGCTACAATAGTCTACATTCAATATTATAAACCCCTACAGACAAAAGAGGTGTAATTAACACTTCGTTATAACAGTTACTGTATAAATGTTCTCTCATAGTTTATTAATATATATTTATGTTTCACTTTGTTTATAATTTTATCCAAGATGCTTAAGTCTATTAATATTTCAGTTAAAGAACAGATTATTCTTTTTAAGCTCTTCTTGAGGCACAACATTTATCTTCATGGAGAAATTATTTAGCTTAAAAAAGGAGACATTTACCTGGATGTTTTTGAACTCCCCTATAAATCCCTCTGAACATAGGATCTGTCAAGTTGATACCAATATCTGTGAAAAGCAAAAGTAAAATAAATGACTAATCATTAAGAGCCTCTATTTGAAACTATTTTAAATAAAAACTCTTGTTGCTGAAATAGTCATTCACACATTCATAAGCTCAAACAACATCTAAGTGACTACTGTTAGTTATGGCGCGGATACCTGGTATCCAAAGGTGAGTAAGATATAACTCAAGCACTCAAGAAACTCACTACAGACTTGGGAAGGCAGACCCATGAACAGGCAATCTAGAACTCTTACCAGTAGACACTGGCAGCTGCGGGACACAGACTAGGAACATCCTATTTAGTTGGAGAGGTGCCCCAGAGGGGCATCCAGAAAGAAGGGATCCCTGAACTAATCTTAAAAGAGTGCCCTGGAAGAAGAGGGGAAACTGCAGACAGAGGAAGCAGCAAGAGCAAAGTATCCAGGGTGTGAAAGAGAACAGTGCTTTGGAGGGAGTCACTGGCCTTTCCAGCTGCTGGAGAGACTTGAAGGGAGGGAAAGGTCAGACTCAGCGATGTTACAAAAATACCACACACAACAGGAGGCAGTGAAGGCTTCTGGGCAGCGGACCGACTAGCATCCTGGCTCTCTCATCCTGGTGCCTTTGTGGGAGGTGGGGTATGAAGAGCAATGGAGTGAGGATATCTCGTTTAGAAATAGGCAAGATCTCATATTTGCAGTGAAAAGAGCCTGAATTAAGGTACTGCAAGTGGAAATGCAAATCATTTATTTCCTTTACTCACCAATTACGTGTGAAGACCAACTCTGCCAATACTATGTAAGGAGTTAGGGGGCCTGGAAATGAATACATACCAACACCTGGTCCCTGCACTTCAAGAATTTAATATTCTGTGTGGGAACTATAGATGTAATCTGTATTTGTGATACAATAAGCTTGAGTGTAGGCAACACAAGGCAAGAAATGTTTATATCCTTCACTATTGAATCTCTAGACGCTAGCACGCTGGCTAGCACGCTGGCCGGCACGGAGCAGGAGTTCTACACACAGCAAACCTGTGGAGCATCATTATGTGCCCAGGAGCACAAAGGAGGGGCAGGAAGGTAAGAAGCTAAGGCTTCTAAGCTGGCAAACAGAAAGGCCACCCTACAGACAGACGTGCATAGGCACAGACTCTATCTTCAAGACCGAAAGGCATTCACTGTGTCTGTAGAGCACTGTTTCTCAATTGACTTGTTCTCAATCAATACAAAGGGGCCTAGGAAAGATTCACACTGATCATCTGAAAGTATTCCACCTGTGAGCAAGTTCTAGGAATTACAATAAAATGGAGAACTGAAGTTCTGGAATGTGAATATGTTTTGGAGTCAAAATTTCTGCACTGCTGAGGTGCTTTGTCTCCACCACTAGACTGTGAGCAAGTTTTTGCTAAGGACTGATTCCTAGCATTTAGCACAGTAGGTGGAAGACACAGAAGAGATTCAGTAAATATTTGCAGAATGAATGAATAAATCACCAGGCTGGCAAGAGAACTAAAGACAAAGAATAGGAAATAAGCCCGATTATGAAATACGATCAGAAGCACTAACCAGCCTGCTTCCAGGGACATGGGGCAGGGTAAGAATCCCGTTAAAGAACACAACTACAGGTAAACCTTACATAGCTGGATGGCCCTAGGAGGAAGTTCCTACTACTGCCCACTGCTCTCTCACAGGCTCACTTCGTGGTGGTGAGGAGGCTGCTTGGATAGGAATCACCTAAAGCTTTGCTTCTCAAACTAAAGGGTGTTCCAGACAATATATAACACATTCCCTGGAGTATCAAATTTACTTTAGAAGATTTAGAGGATAAAATACCTTTTTAGCTTAAAAAGGGCACTATATTATTTCAAAGGTAAACAAGAGACATCCACACACATATTGCAAATGCATCAAGATCTACACACGATGGCTGACATCCCTGTCAGTCCTTCTTCTGTGTCCTTAAGTGAACTTTTGATGGATGAATTTTAAAACACTGATGCTTTGAAAAGGGAGGCTCCACTGCACCCCAAATCCCATCACCTGACAACGATAAAGTATAGATTGTTATTGCTATTACAGATTGAAGACATTTACTCAACAAAGTCAAAGAAATTAGCTGCAAGTATAACCTGGGACAGAAAGTTGAGGTAGGTGTCCCCCCAGAGGAAAAAAAAATAGTTCTGCTTCCCCCATCCCTCACCCATATTTGAAACATGGTATAGCCACTTGTTAAGTGAAAAGCAGGACTATAATCTGGGGTAGTCAGTTGTCCTAAACCAAAATCTAAACCTGCTTTTGTAGCACAGGTTTAATTTTCATGCAATTGTTTCATGAACCAATCTTCTATGGGTCTAAGATGTTTTTCAAAGTACTGTTCATGACAGAGAAGTCAGTATAGTGGGTCAGACCCTGGCCAGGGATTGAACTGGTGTTGCAGTGGCTACCGACAGCTTCATAGTTCTGAGACATAACTCCTTGCGCCATCAGGGAGGCCCATGTCTGCGTATTTTTATGTGTCTGTATAAATATTTTACAAAATTAAGGAAGGTAAATTAACAATGGTTAACTTCAGGAGAGTGGAAGTGAAGGAGCAAATACAAAAAAATTATTCCCTTAACTTCTGTAGTAAGTTTTTTCTAGCATATTTGGTTTAGATTTCTTCATTAATTTTCTTATCACCTTACCACTAAGGCAACATATTATGCTGCCCAGTCATTCATACTTATTCAGTGAAACAGTCACTGTATTAAACTCCTGGGAAACAAAGATAAATAGCACTAGGCATCTGACTTAAGAGTGTGGTGTAGTGGGAGAGGCAGCTAAATAAATATTTAAAAAACGTGGAATTATGAAATCTTAAAGAACAAGGGAAAATCAACCAGGCAAGAGGGTAATAAGACACGAGAGGCAGAGAGGACATTATGGCCCCAAACTCTCACTCTAAAACCTTATCAGAAGCAAGAAAACAGGGCCTCCCCGGTGGCGCAGCGGTTGAGCGCTGGGTTGCGAAGCTGCCTGCGGACTTTGTGGCGCCGGTTCGATCCCCGGCTGCTCCCCGGCCACCGGAGGAGGGTCCCACATGGCGCGCGGACCTCTCCTGCCGCCCGCTGCTCCCCTCAGCAGTGTCCTTCGGTCCTTCTGCCTGCTCTGCTCCCCGCTCTGGCTCTGGTGAATTCTCCCACCCTCCCGTGCTTCTGACTGTACCCAATGCATATACAAAACAAACAAATGAATACATAAATAAATAAATAAAAATACATGCCTCTCTTAAAAAAAAAAAAAAAAAAAAAAAAAAGAAGCAAGAAAACAGCACCTCCTGAAACCCTGAAGGCAGAAGAAAAATGCAGTTGAAATGAAAAATGTTATTTTATATAGACCACTCTGGAAGCCATATTGAGGACAGATTTAAGGATACATGGCTTGAGACCTGGATTTAACTTGATACTACACACACACACTTTTCTATAAAATTAATGCCTTTTTTTTCTGGGGTGTTTCATGGTTCTTACCCCACATCCCCCACCAATTACATCACAGATTAGTGTGGAGAGCCTGCCAGACATCACACCTGAAAAGTATCTCTAATGAGGACTTACCCCTCAACTCCACTTCAGTTTTCTCCACAGCGTTTCATAAATTCTCTGCATTTGCTTTGTCTGTACCAAAGTTTGACTGGACGTACCTCTGCTGTCTGAAAACGGCGCCATCAATTTTTCATCGTTCCACAGTACTTAGCACAGTATTTGTGGAAAACAAAAAAAACAACTGTGCCAAACAACTCTCAGATATAAGCTATTAATCCTAACCTCTCTCCTGAGTGCAGACTACATTTCCAATTATCTACCAGCATCTCTACCTGGACATCCTATAAGGATGTCATTTAACCTAATCCAAATAGATGTCACTACATCTCCACGGCACTGCCAAACCAATCACGCTTCCATCTCATATCCTGGTATTTACCCAAACCATAGTCATCTTTGTTCACTGTCCCTTACCTGCCCTATACATTCAGCTGATAGGTGCTGAGTACATACACATCTCATTTCTCTCTCCCATTTCCACTGCCTTAACTCAAGCTCTACACGGCTTCTCTGCCTCTCCCTGTCTTCCACAAAACCCACACAATCGCTGTCAAGAGTACCTTACTAACGCACACATGTGACCATCACTTTCCACTTTAAGGTAGTGATAGGCTCCACGAAGACTAGGATCATGCAGTTTTACCCCAAGCTGTGTCTCACAGTCCAAGCTTGCGGGTAGACAACTGGCACACCATGAGTTACTGAACGAGCGCTCCCTGTCAACAGCCTTCAGCAGAGCTCCACTCTACATGCAGTAAAACGAAACTCAGCAAGACCTGCAATCCCAAGTCACCTTTCCAAGGCTAGCTCGCACAACCTCCCCCCGATTTCCCTAAGCGCCTGGTAGTGAACATGCTTGCTCCTCTGGCTGCGTCCGGCATCTCCCTTTTGCTCGACTGATGCTGAATGAATTCTTCTATTTGCCAAGTAACAGAATTAGTTTTTTCCTACTATCTGTGTCCCGCAGTTTTGTCACCAGATGGGGCGACGCCAGCAGAGCAGGGGACGGGTGCCAGCGCCACCAAAGGGGTGCGGTAAAAGCAGGACGGATGCATTCATTTTAGGGCCCCCTCGAGGCCGGGCAGGGGGTGAGGTGCGGGGCGATGGCGAGTACCAAGGTGATGGGCCTTTCTGGTCTTTTCACTTCCTTTTTTCCATTTTTATTGAACACGACCATATACTGAAAAGAACATAAATCAAAATTGCTCAGTTCATGAATTTTCAAGTAAGCACTTCCGTGACGCCAGCGCCTGGCCCGAAAGCCACAACATCGCCATTACCCAGAAGCCCCCGCTCGTTCGCCCACTGAGCGCCCTTTCAACCCTTAAAAATTCGGACATTTCAAGTCCCAGGCTCTGTGGCCACAGCGGACGAGGCCTGACGGGCAGCAGCAGCGCCTAAGGCCCGGAGAACGCTCTTACCTATAAACTTAAAGCGACTCATGACCGCGGCGGCGGGTCCTGCGGGGCGGAAGCGGGTCCTGCGGGGCGGAAGCGAAGTGACCTCGCTGGTCCCGCCCCCAACAGGCACTTCCGGCCTCCCAGGAGGCCGCGCGCGGCTGAAGGTGAGCGGCCGTCATGGCGTTCTCGGCGCCGGCGGCCTACCTGACCCACCAGCAGAAGGTGTTGCGGCTTTATAAGCGGTCGCTGCTCGCACCTGGAGTCGTGGTGCATCCACAGGTGGGAGCGGGGCACCAGGGCTGGGGGCCCAGCGGCCGCCGCGAGCGGCGAGGATGGGGCGCCGGTCTCAAGGACTTCGGGGACGGAAGGGGAAGTGGCCCTTCGCCCGGGGGAGCCGGCCCGTGGCCCGGGCCGGGTCGGGCGTCACGGCCCGAACCTGCGAGATGCGGGTCCGGCCCTGGCCTGAGTTTTCTTTTCGGGAAAACGGACGCTGGATTTGCATGATGATTAAGTAAAGCAAAGGAAAGTGCCCAACACGAGTTGTTTGCTCAATGTGGTCGCCAGATAATAGCTTTCTCCATGACTTTCTCGTTCCTAGTGTCAGCAGCAATAATATGTGCCTTATCCGAGGATTAGGAATTATTTAGCCTTATTTTACAGAGGAGAAAGCAGAGGCATGGAGAGTATTAAAAGCCCAGATATAACAGAAGTAAAGCCGATGAAAGTTGACCGTGCACACTAAAAAGAGAGTTTTGCAAACCTGGAGCACGCAAACCAAAACGTGGAATGAAGCTCAGGGAGGTACTGTTCTAAAACAGTTTATATAGGGAGAAAGCAGTGATTGTTCTTCACAGTGATTCATTGGGACATTAGAATTTTCTTAAATGATTGAGAATTGGGTTAGTGAAGGATGCATCAATTTTGGGAAACTATGTTTTGCTTAGGATTATCAGGGGCCTAAAGGAGAAATGACCTAGATCAAGTTAGTCTTGCAAAATTGGTTAAGTCAAACTGATTCTGACTGCTTGAGAAGTTCTCAGAGCTGGTTTGTTGTTTATTTTAACAAGATTAACTACTGGTAAGTGACTTGGCCAGGAATCACTCAGGTGTTTAACTCCAAGCCATCATTTCTCCACCCCTCCCATCAGCTCTCATGTTTAGCTTTATCAGTCCTACCTGCACATCCCACATAACTGTTTTTCTCTTCTTTCCTCTATCCATCTGAGAGTAGTCATAGATCAGTCTTTTATAGCAGAAATTTTTGTTGCCTAAATGAAGTGTAAGAATGGATGAAGCCCAACATGTGTGAATGCCAGTCTTCCACTCCCATATCAGAATACCAGAATATAGTCCTGGGAGAAAGGCTTTCTGAAAAAACTTCTGAATAGTACAAGAGTAGCCTGGAAGAGTTGTAGAAGGCATCATTGAAGCCCAGTTTGCACACTTTGTGATATTGAAAGGTCATTGACACTGTTCTTTGCTGGCCAGGAAGATGGCTGGGTTCAGCATGTGGGATTTTGTTAGTTTCTTCTCTGAGTTTCCTTTTCGTTCATCAGACAGAATTTGCAATTCAGAATCTATGCTGAATGCCGAATAAACAAAAGCTAACAAGTTTTTTTAATTGTAGCAGCTGAAGGATTAATAGGGAAAATGGCCATGTAGACAGATAACAGATTTAAATCTTGAGAGATGTCAAGTTATCCAGATTATACCTGGGAATATCTGAAAACAGTCATTGAGGATAGGATAAAAGTTGCTACTATGATAATA
>NW_023603462.1:0-6711 GCF_014898055.3 Talpa occidentalis | reverse complement strand
ACACCATTGACCACATGAGCAGCTGGAGTGGAAGCTCACTGAGCAGTGCAGAGAAGCTGTGAACACATATTTATCCATCCAAGCTGCAGGGAAACTGAGTCTTCTTATACCAGCTCCTTATCTGCCAGTGGCCAAGTGTTTTTCTACTGCATCACATTACACTCCGGAACCATCCTGTGCACTGGGTGGTTGCACTCACTTAAGCAGAAAACTGCAGGCTGAGTCAGATGCTGAGTAGCAAGCAGCCTTCAGACCCCAAGATGTGAGCTCCAGGGGCCTGGCTGACTTCCACTCCAGGAACCACACTCAACAGTCCAGTGAAACCAAGACGTCCTTGTCAGTCTAAGAAAAGACTGGTTTTTCAATTACTTGATTGTTAAACTATTTAAGCTAGTTGAACTTATAAATGGGCCAAGACACCAATGAATGAGAAGAAAAAACAAAAAACAATCATCACATTGTACTCCAATTGGTTCAACACAGAAGTTTTTAAACATGTTTTCACACCCACCAGAAGAAAAGAAATGAATGTAATTCCAGGTGGATTAGCCACATGGAATTCTGCCAGTTTTCAAGAATTATAGCGAAGCGCATGAATAGGGTTTTTAGTTTTGTTTTTGGAAGAGTTTCCTCCACAGAAAGGCATGGCAGACTTGCAGCTTGTGGATAATCCTTGGATTCGTCAGCCCAGGGCTCACATTACCCGCCAGCCCTCATGCGTTCCTACTTTCTGCCTTTGTGCATGTCTCCAGGACCCAGATGCCCTGCCAGAGTTTGGAAGCAGAAATCATAAAGCCTGTGGAATTGACCTCATGATTAATTGTGGTCCATTGAATAATTGTGCTGAGAACCAGAACACAGCCTGTGGGCCAGGCATCCCACCTCCTGAAGACACAGGAAGAGCCACTTAACAATCCTGAAAACCTCTTGAGTGATGTGCCGGAGGCCTTCCCACCTGGTGTGGAGAGTTAATGGCATTTGACTTGCAGTTACTAGGAGTCACCACTGGGAAAATGATCATGCATTTTTCATTTTTTTTACTGATGATGTCAAAACTCTGGATTTAACATGACTCTGTTCACATAGACTGAATTATCCTCTACTGGCACTTTATAGAATACAATATTTTACCATGAACAGCAAAGTTTTTAATACTTAATATAAGAAAGTCATTTTTAATACTTCTCTTGTGATCTGTATTAAGCACATTCTCTTTGAACATTGGGAAAAGCGTGATCAGCATCTGAAAGTTAACTTTTTTGGTGGAACATTTTTCAGGGGAGAGAGATGTAGTTGTCGATTAGTGAGAGCACCTGAAAGGATCATTTGTATTGGAAGCCACTGACCTACAGGCTGTTACCTACCATGCTTTCCACACATCAGGGATTTTACAACCCAAACCTAAATTCTCTCATTAATTTGACTTCCCCCTCCCTGCTCCTTCTGTTGCTACATTCCTAATCTACTCTTTTCTCATAGTACTATGACTTTAAACCTCCCCTATATTTGCTATTGCTGGTCCCTTTTTCTGAAGTTACCTCCTATAAGTCTCTGTTCGGAAAACATCCCCATAAGGTGAAACTCAAGTTTCACTTCCTCTGACAAGCCTGACATTCTCCACCCTTCATCATCACTCCATTTCCTGGCCTTCCTGACAGCCCTATCACCTCTCTCTTTAAAGATGCTCTTTTAAGCAACTTGCCAACCTGATTGCCTTTCTCACTAAATTATGATCTTGAAAGATGGGGCCATACATTAACATTCCCTAGCAGCTAGTCTAGTATCTTGGATTCACAACCCTTTGGAGGGAATCAAATGTTTGTAGATATTATCAGGAACCAGGAGGATGTACATAAGCTTTATGAACTCAGATCAGGCTCTAGCAGACCTAAGAGAAATAGGGCCAAGTGTTTATTAAATTTTTTATGTGGCTGACATTGCAGTAGGTGCAAAATAATGCTCTGAAATATTTATCTTTGTACTTTGCTTTTTCTCATTTCTCATACTAGACTTTTCCTCTAGCGGGTCAGTGGCATCCATTTACTTAGCCTTTGAGAGAAATGCAGACTTATAAAAGGAAGGGGGGAGGAAGCTATATCTGATTGTTAAGATATCCAAAACATCTAAAAAATTGCGTAAGAGAAACAACATCCTGGAAGTCACAGCTTTCTGATTGAAATAAAACACTTTTCTATAAGGGGAATAAAAGCTTGTAACCCCAAAGGAAGCATAACATTGAGTTTATGTCACAATAGATTAGAAGGAGAACATCAAAAGTCCCAGTCTAGCTTACTGTCAGCAAACAAGTTGGGAAGTAACTGGCAGGTCAGGAGATGGTGGGTTGGAAAGAGGGGTAAGATCTGGTGTGGAGACAAATGAATAGAATCTGAGAGGAGACCCTCAAGGAGGGTCAGGTTAGATGTGACATCTTGCTGAGCTCCATGCCCCGCCCACAAGGACCACATTGCTGTGTCTCTGTTCTCTATGGCTCCTCCTGCAAAAGGGATTCCCAGATGTGACCTGGGCTTTTCCAAACTTCCCTCCAAACTTTTCAGCAAAGACTTGCCCATTTGTAAAGCCTTAGATATGGTCTTAGAATGGAGGGTGAGATTTTTGAAATCTAGCAGAGCAGTGGAGGTGGGCCAGGCAAATCCTGAGCATAGATGCTGGAACAGAACACAGCGGTGATGAAACTCACATCCTTTACATATGAAGAATTTTGTGTAATCTGCTCAACATTATATGATAGAAGAATTACCATCTGGCTTCACAGATGAGTACACTGAAGCCCAAAGAGTCTGAATAATTTGTCCTTGATCACACCTCTTGAAGTGAGAATAAAACAATATAAGCAGATCTGACACCACCATATTGTGTTGAATCTTTTTTTAAACTAGTGTATGCCCACGTGTTTATGAATGTGAGTTTGTGGGTATGACCACTTGCCTGTGGGGTGCTGATGGATTGTGCTACCCATGGCCTTGCCAGATGGGTCATGATTATGTTTTTCTCACTGAGCTCATGTACAAAAATGAAATGGGTGCATGGCCATGTCTCCTTTCCTTCATCCCTCTCTCTTTAATTGCTTCCTTCCTTACTCTTTTTCCCCAGTTTCTAGGGTCACAGTTCATTGGCAAGCCAAGGAAAGGAGTGTATTTAGAGCAACACTAATGATTTTGGCACTGACTGGGAATCTGATATTTTGGGCTCTTTGCCCAGCTCGCCAACTGTGTGATTTTAAACTTGATTGAGCTTTTGTTTATCCAGCTGTAAAATGCAGGTAACATGTTCCGAGCTCAGATGACTAGGAGAGGCTACTACTATGCACAGTGCATTGTGATCCAGAGACAAAAGGTACAATCGGTGACAACTTCATTATATTGAAAACGTTTTCTGAATCACCTTGTCCCTTTCTTTTTCTTGACCTCTTTACTGTCCTAGAGGTGACGGGATGAGTTTGCTCCCTCCCTGGAGATGCACAGAAATTTCAAGAAACTTGTAATTCTTAGGTCAAATGGTTTTTCTCCAATGTGAGAAGAAGATACATTATAATAAAACTTCGTCTGACTTTAAGAATAGAAATTTTGAAGTCTTCACGATTATCTTTGAGTGTCCATAAGTTAATTTTTTGTAAGTAATAACCACAGAAGACACAAGTCACACACTCAAGCCTAACCGAATTATTGATCCCTATGAGTCCTGGACCATATCATTTAATCTCTCAAAATAAAAATCATATGTTGATCAAGTCAACATGACTCTTGTTTTTAGATGTACTCGAGCTGTTCCTTTGACTTGAGTAATGATCTAGAAAAAATGAGTCAAGAGAAAAATTGGATACAGAAGCCAAATAGGGTACTTTTCTAGAAGGCAAATGAATGGATGATGGCTTTGCCAATGTGCTGACTTCTGTCATTCTCATGTTCAGTGACAAGCACCATATGAATGACTCCACTCCGCTGATTCTGGAATGTACCGAAATGAACAGATTGTCAGAGCTGCAACTCGACTAGCTAGCCCCTGTCACTCACTGCAGTGTCAGCGAGCAAGTATAACGCTGCCTGGGTTGTTCCTGAAAATGCTCTTGTTTGCCAACGATTTCATTTTAGCAATTTTATAGCCAGCAAATTTGAACATTAGTATGACTAAATTGTTATTTATTCTATCTTGGTCAAAGTTAGCTAGAGGTTATAAATACATATTTTTGAAATCTGATTTGGGGCAGAAATTGAAAACAAATGCATTATAGGGCATTTCCTTTTCATGAGAAAAATAGAAAATGAGTATAACTACTAAGCTATTCAGATTATTTAGGTTCCCAAATTAAGTGATCATTATACACAGACTCAAAACTAGTGGCAGAGACATGAGACTGGTAGTTATTATCAGGTTATTCTCCTGTCACACATAAATATCAGTTTGTGTACCATGAATTCTACTTACATATTAGTCAAACACACACTTCCTTTCCATACCCACTAGCCTATTATGAACTCTACTATTATCACAGCCTCTTAAATGGTGTCAGAGCCTACTCTTTCTCCTTGCTAAAGCAACCTGTTCAGACTGCGAGATTGATCTTTATAAAAAGTACTCATTCCTAACAGTCAAGAGCTCCCAATTTTCTACCAAATGAAAACCGGTGTCCTTAGTATGGAAGTAAAATCTCTCCTCAATTTAATGTCAATTAATGTCCAACCTCCTGTTTAGTTCATTTTGCTAAAACAAAATTAACTTCGCCAAATAACTCTGTGCTTTAGTAGTTTTCTTCCATCATCCTGTCACTAATTCTTATAATGCTAACTTCTCTGTCTCTTTCATGTCGACGCCTTGTGTTTGTCAGTAACAATTCAAACCAGAGGCCTGTCCTTTCAATGGGGGCTTAACGAGCATCAGCTATGTCCCAGGTTCTGTTCCAGCTATTTCAACATGTGAGTTTAGCTATATTTTTCCAGGCTTATACACAGATATATCTTCTTTAAATTTCCATGTCATCCTCTGTACTTTTTCTAGACTTATGATACGGTTATGGAAATACGTGTTACATTGTTATGAATAGTCTGGTATATCTCTGATGGAGTCTGTAGTCCCTAAAATATCAAAGGCATATCCAGCATTCAAGTGCTTCATGAAGGCAAATGAATGGATGATGGCTTTGCCAATGTGACACTGTTTTTGAATTTGAAAAAGAGATGAAGCACAACATTGTCTATGCCATACAACAGAGCCTAGAGTGAATATCGGAATCACTTAATTTTTGGTATCTTATTAATCAGTATTGTTGGATTTTAAAATATGTATGTCGAGGGCATAGTTCCATGTGAATACCTCTGTCTCAATATACATACAAAATATAAGTCAGGCTGGAATTTCAGGAAACTGTAAATTTGAACTTGTGTAGATGAGGAGTATGTGATTTCTCAATTTTTATCTAATATTTAATGTAAAACATCACATGCATGTTTTCCTTTCAGTGAAATAGCTAATAATGGACTATTACAATACTAAAGTTACACTTGGGACATAAGAAGACTCAGTATCTCTACTGAAAAATTGAAAACAGAAGATTTTTTTCAGAAGATGTAGGCTTGAACCTTAAGGCTACTGTAGGGCCTTGATACTCAGACTAGAACTTGGCTATGAAGCTTTGTACTTAGTTGACATCATCTATGTTCAAGGGGAAATCCCCATCCCTCTGGGTTCTTGTTGGGCTGGACAAGTCATCAAATCAGCATCAGATGGGTTAGCAAAAAAAAAAAAAAAAATCAATTTAGCAGCATGCACAGGATACTACAGTAACTACGCAAGTCCTGATCTGGTCAGGACTGGTCAGGCATAAATTTATGCAAGTCCTGATCTGGTCAGGCATAAATTTAGACTCGAGGGTGTCTCATGACAAGGAGGGGATGACTGTCTTTTACTCTGAGAATAAAAAAATGAGGAGTTTCTCACATAGGAAGCCTTGTTGACTGCTAAGCCTGTACCTCCTGGGTGATAAAGCACAAACTACACTCTTCCAGGTCATATCGTGGGGGATCAATGGTGTCTTCTTTGATTAGAGAAAGGAGCGAAGGACAGAGGCAAGGACAGAAGCTCCTCTCGGCCTCTAGGGTTTCAGGGCTCTTAGTTCAGAATAATCTGCCTTCCTTAACATTTCCTCCAGGGGACGGGCCCCCATGAACTCCATTGCTCATAACTAGGTGACTCCTATTGGAAGAGGCTTACAAAGGCCATATTGAGAAAAGCCCATTTGTTCCTTTAGGGAAGACCAACCTCACAGCATCTGACATTATGTGTTAGAAATGAAGTACACTGGCAATCCCTCCTGTCAACCAGAAGCCAACTGTCTGTAGACTCAGCCCAAAGACCTGTGTTTGAGACAACTGTCTACTGATTTTGAAGCGTACTGACACTTGAAAAGCAGGTCCTAGAGAATTAGAACACAAAGCCTCATTGCATGAGTAAAATTCAACATGCAAATTAAAGGAAGTAACTTATGGGCCACCCTGGTGGCACAAGGGGTTAAACACAGCACTATGAAGCAATCCGAAGCTTCTGTAGCACAAGTTCGATCCCTGGCTGGCCAGGGAGCAACTCACATGGCGCAGCAGACCTCTCCTGTCTCCCTGCTGCTCCCCTCAGCAGTGTATTTTAGTCAGTCTGCCTGTTCTGCTCCTCACTCTGTCTCTGGTGAGTCCTTTCACCTCCCTC
>NW_023603461.1:0-6717 GCF_014898055.3 Talpa occidentalis | reverse complement strand
GTACCTCAGCTCTTATATGTATAAATAAATAAATCTTTTAAAAAAATGGATCCACCATATGACCCAGCAATTCCACTTTTAGAGAAACAAACAACCTAAATGTCCCATAACAAATGAGTGGATGAAAAAGATGTGGTACATATACACAATGGAATACTACTCAGTGATCACAAAAGATAAATCCGTGTCATTTGAAGCAACATTGATAGAACTGGAGGGGATTATTCTAAGTGAGCCAGAAGAAGAAAGCTAAATGCCAGATGTTTCACTTCTATGTGGAATCTAGAGATACCAAACAACAGATGAGAGAAGGACAAACTCTTAAGACTGACCCTTGAAAGCAGACTATAAATCTGAGACATTCAGGAGGGGAGTAGGAGAGACAGGTACAGCGGAAGAGTAGAGAGGCAGAGAGGAGAGCACAGTGGAGTGTGAGAGGGCCGTGGGCACTTTGGTGGTGGAAAAATTATGGTGACTGCACCTGAGGAGAGAAATCCTATGTTGTGAAAAAATAAACAAGGATGCTTTAAAAAAGAAAAAGCTTTCAGAAAGACAAGTACCTGATGATTTCACTCATGTGAATTATAAAAAAACAAAGCAAAGGAAAAGACAAAGAAAAACCTTGAGCTCTAACCGCAGTGCTAAGGCTATCAGAAGAGAAAAGCAGGGTAGGAAATCAGAGGGAAGGGGCCGTGTCACTATGGGGATTACTGGGGCTTTGGTGGTGGTCATGGTGTGGTAACATGCATTTGCAGAGTTGTCAACCTACAACCCTGAAACATAAAGATGACATATACTCCTCACTACAGATGCAAAGAAACTCATCACCAATTCCTTTCAGACACCTCTCACTAATCTGTAGCCCAATGAATTCGAGAGATTTTTCCCATAAATATTCTTCTAGTTAGTGGCAAAGGAAGAACTTGAATCCAGCATACTAACTCATAGCATTTGCCTCCATATCGCTACTCTGTTTCCTCCAGAAAACAAAAGCTTCCCAAGTAATATTTCAGTTCAGTATAGTTTTGTAGGCATTTTTTGAGAACTTACAGTGTGATAGGCACCGTAGTAAGCACTGAATATATTAAACCAAGTAAGAGAAGTGTCCCTTTATTCCCCAAAGGGTATCAAAGACTAAGAACAGAAAGGTGGGGGGTAAAGAACTTCAGAAACAGTTGTGGATGCACATGGTAGGAGGTTATGTGAAGGCACAAAGAGAGGATGGCCATTTGATGAGAGTAATGCATCTACAGACCAAGCAATAGCAAGGATTGCTGACTAACATGAGAAGATGGAAAATGCAAGGAAAAATTTTCCCCTGGAGTCTTTAGAATGAATAAGGTTCTGCTGACACCTTGATTTCACACCAATTTGAAACCTGCCTGGTACAGGTACTTTGTTAAGGCAGCCCTAGGATTCTAAAGCATCTGTCCTTAATACTACATATGCTTTCTTATTTTGCTCTGCCTTCAGGAAGATTATCTGTGTTATGGTTTAGTTTTTCATTCATATATAAACTGGCTTCCTTCTAATGACACATAGGAAAGCACAGAAATTTGAGCTTTAATAAATCTCCCTCCAAAAAAAAAAAAAACTGAAATCCATTCCTTCTTCTGTTGTTTTGGTATCTTTCCAAAAGTACAGATTGCTCTCTCAGAAAAATTTTTCAAGAGCCCCTTTATTCTTTATCCAAAATAATGTTGAAAAACAATTATTACCCAAACTGTTCCTCAGCCCTCTACTGATGAAATTTACTTCCCTCTACAAGAGTCTATGAAGCTTTGGATACCTAATAAGAATTGAAACAAAGATTTCCCAACATCAACATTTAGGGGTTCAACTTAGTATCTATTCAGAGGAAATAGGCATCTGATCTCTTATTACTTATCTCAGAGTAGAATACATGTATAGAGATGACATCTAATTTTAAGATTTGCTTTCTTACACAAAGGTATTAAGAGGATTTCCCCCATTTTCTCTGAAAAAAAAAAAAAAGTAACGAGCAAGCAGGCGGAATTTCCAAGTGAAGAGAAAGTCATTTAAAAATAAAGAATACTTCTTTTGTTCCTTTACATAGTAACAATTACACATTTTTCCCACCCATCGAGTATTTGGAACATTGTCAGTCACACTTCAAGAATAGTCTCAATTTTCCATAGAGAAGGCAGAATTATTAATGACCCCCAAAACCTCTCTGCCCAATACCGAGACTGTTTAAAGGTATTCTGGAACATCTGAACAAACTTTGCTATATTATTTCCAGTACTGCTCTGAACACCTGATAATGTTTATACCTATTTTTATCTAAGTGGGATGTGTGTTTTATACTTCTCTATAGTTTGAGTGATTGAACAAATTTTCCAATAAAATCTACCAATAAACAATGTCGAAAGTTGGTCTTAAGTTTCTGTTCACTGGAAACTATACTCATGTCTCGAAGATGATTTTGTCCTCCGTGTCACAATGGAATGTTTTGTTCTTTAAGGGGCTTCATTGTCTCACTTTCCAGCTGTGCTTTTTTTGCTAGTAACACATCAAACTGAATTGTATAAGGTCATTCCTTTCACTTTTACTCTACGTCAAACTCATTTCCTAACTCTAAGATTGTTGACTATGAAGTCTCATATTCAGGATTTCCCCAAAATTCTGAGTGGCAGCTCAAGTTACACCAACAAACATGGGCCAAGAATCCAGTAGGGGAACATTTTTTAAACATTAGGAAACTGTTCAAATGAGATGGTTACATCCAAGTTACTGACCTCTAGTTAACTTTTGAAAACCTGAGTGACAGTAAGATTTCAACTGCCATTAAGACAACCATATTTTAGAACATACCTTGTCTAGACCCTTCTTCACTGCAGTCCTTAAAAACAACTCAAAAACAATTTTCTACCAGAAAATTTCCCAATGTACACGCTCACATGACACCATCCCCCTCCAGACTATGCCCCAAAACACTCTTCTTGAAGCAATCTAGTGAAGTGCCAAGTGTCAAAATTTTGTACACACAAATCCTAGTTCTATCCTGATTCTACTCCCACTGCATCTGTGACAAGTCAAATTTTCCTCAACCTCAACTTCTGCAGCTGTCAAATTGACAGAATAGTACTTACCACATAGTCATTAAAAAAAAGAAATATTTTCATGTAACCAGCACATTTCCTTCACATTGGGATATGTTTACTCATGTCACTGGAGTCTACATCATAGTAATTTGTATACACATTTTGGTTCTGTCCTTCTCCACTAGATGCCATCTCCAATAAGAAAGGATACACATCCCCTCTCTAAAAAAAATAATTTAAAAGATGAGGGAGTTCTTCTGATGTTCTTAGTGCCAGTGATTAACCCAGGACTTCAAAGAACAAAGTTCATATAATATAAAGTTGAAAATTCAGTTTCCACTGTGCATTATTTCTAGAAAACAACTTTTTCTCTGCTGAAGAACTCTATTTTCATCCCATTTTCATTTGTATTGCTAAGCAACACCCTGTACCCCCAGTTTTATTTCTGGCTCTGCATTTATTGTCACAGACACCTACAATGTTACATCCCACATGCTGGATTATTTTTAGTTTTTATTTGAGAGTAGTCATATGTGCTATCAAGTACCTCAAGTCCCAATAGTGATGCTTTCTACTTATAAAGAAGTTTTCTTCACTGACAACACATCATGAATCTCTTTCTCACCAATTTTATGATTCCTCAATTATTGAACTGTGTCAGGTGATATGTGAAGGGAGATGGTTCTCCTTAAATCCACACACAATAGGAGGCAAATATTCTGAATAAAAGTCACCTTAGGCTTCCCATCCTTCAGACAACTTTGACCCATTTGACAAGTGATGGGCCTCAGTTTGCTTATGTGTCAACTCTAGAGATTTAGCTCCATCCTCTCTATGCTTCCTGCTGACTTATAGCCTTCTTCCAACAACAAACTCTGAAAATAGGAAATGGCAATTTGTCCTGCATTTTATAAAACTAATGATTACAAAGAATTAAGTCAAGGAGATGACAGTGTTTAGAAAAATACTTGCACAAGAAAATGAATTAGAAGGCATTCTTTGCAAACTGACCCAGTCCTTATGGAAAGCAGTATGGAGGTTTCTCAAAACATTAATAACTGGGGGCCTCCCTGGTGGCCTAGTGGTTAAGTGTCGGCACCTACTACTGCTATGGCCTGAGTTCAATACCCAGCCAGAGAGCTAACCTACAATGGCGCAGCAGACCTCTCCTGCATCACATAATGCTCCCCTTAGTGTATTTCAGTAGATTCACCTGTTCTACTCCTCCCTGTATCTGGTGAATCCTCTCTCTCTCTCTCTCTCTCTCACCACACACACACACACACACACACACACACACACACACACACCCCTCTAGCCTGGACCCCAGTATTTCTACGCAAAAATATATAAAATCTTTAAATAAAAACATTAAAAATTGATCTGCCGTTCAACTTAATTCCAACTTCTAGGCATAAAATTCAAAAATATTAATTCAAGAGTAAACTTGCACTCCCCTGTTTATTGCAGTGATATTTACTATAGCTACACTATAGGAACAATCCTATTGCCCCAGTACAGATGAGTGAATCAAGAAAATACAGTGTGTACACATGTATACATGATGGAATACTACTCAGTGATCAAAAAAGATACTCAGGCCATTTGTGGCAACGTGAATGGAACTTGAAAGTAAAATGCTAAGTGAAATAAGCAAGAATTAGAAAAATACCAGACTGTGTCACTAATAGGTAGAATATTAAAACTAACTAAATAGACAGATAAAGACAAGCTGAAAAACTCTTTAATTATTAGTATTTTTTAAAAGATGTAGTTATTTATACAAGAACTGGGGTACTGGCCAGAGGCACAGGAGGGTAAGAGGATTCACCAGAGACAGAGCGGGGAGCAGAAAAGGCAGACTAACAGCAGCAGAGACACTGCTGAGGGAGCAGCAGGTGAGACAGGAGAGGTCTGCTGCACCATGTGGGTAGCTCCCTGGCTGGCCAAGAATCAAACCCACTCTGCAGAGGCTGTGGACAGCTTCACAGCACTGCGCTCAACACACTAAGCCACCAGAGAGGCCCTGAAAAACTAACTCTTGATAGCTGACTAGAGAACTCAATCAACAAAGGAGGGTGATGGGAGGGGAGGGGTAACAACAAATAGGAAAAGGGACAAAGGTCTATAGGGGTAGAATATGGGTGAGTTGGTGGTGGGTGCACTACAGTGGTAATAACCAATGAGGGTGCCCCAATATTACCTCAGTTAAAAATTTATTTCAATTTAAAATTAATTTTTTTTAAATTTTAAATTCAATTTAAAAAATTTTAAAATAAAGCTTAAAGGCATTTTACCTCATACCCATCTGCCTAGGTAGCTTTTAAAGTTGAACTAGTATCAACTAATAGTAGAGTTTTTGAATGTGGAATGTGGCCTAGAGGTCACAGGCAAAAACTATGTGCTACGTGGCTAGACTGTGAAGGAGAGCCCGGCTCAGAGATGGTGGGTGGAACCGCAAAGAAGAGCAAGAAGCTGGAATAACCGGGCAACTGTGGCTTTCCTCGTTTGTATATAGAGTTTTTTTTTATTTTTTTTATTTGTAACTTATCTTGTTACCAAAAATGTTTAAAAGCATTTGCAAGTGCTTAAAGGCATTAAGGAACCCTACAATGTAGTAGGTTTAAATAAACTTTAAAAAGGAAAAACAGTAAGGAAGAGAAAATGTAAAGAGAGGAGGCTGAACTTCAGTGTTGTGGCAGCAAGCACAGTGCCTGGCATATAAATACTCATAGGTTAAGGTAATACTATTTGTACTATTATTATTTGCAGTATTAGTCCAAAGTTAATTTTCTTCCCTCTCTGACTTCCAAACTAAGAGGTCAAACTTGTCCTTATGGAAAATTCCCTTCCCTGAATTACTCATTCCCCCTCCCTTCCCACTTCCTTTTTTGTCCCAAAAAACCCTTCTAACTTTATGAAATAATAAATCACACTGTAATGAGGCTTCAGGGGCCTTGGAGCCAAAATCCACACTATTGGCAATATAAGCAACTCTTAGCAAAGCTATGAAATTGGCCACATTTCTCATCCTTTTTTCTGGGCTTCCTTTTCTTACCCTGTCCCTGGTTTTGTAGCCCCATCTATAGTAGCTCTTGAACTCAATTTGTACTATCAGTGAAAAATTCACCCCTGCTCCTTTATATAAACACCTCACAATTGTTTAAAGCCCTGTGAGCTACATTTTTCCAAATGAACAGAGTTTTTAAAAAGGGGGGCTAAGTTCTTAAAGTGGAAATCCAATTGTTCATGGGTAAAAGGGTACAGAAGGTTTTGATTCTGTTTTTTTTTTTTTTTGGAGAGAAAAGACAGAAAAATATAACTTATTGATTATAGCATGAAGGCTCAGTACCAATTCAAAATGTGACCCAATCTAATGAGATCCCCAAGTGACATATCAATAGAAATGAAATTGATTCTCAGAATTTTAAGAAATGAATGTATTTAATCTGCAGTAAAGTTAACTACCTGCTTAATATTCACCAGAAATATTTTAAGTGCTATGCACAGGCAATGACCATTCATACTGCAGTCTTGATGGCTCTACTTCCCTCAAATTTTCTATAAACAATTTCCCCATTGATTTCCTGGCCTTCAGTTTCTTCAACTCTTGTTTTCAGTTTGTTTGTTTTTTTTTAATTTATTTATACAA
>NW_023603458.1:0-6725 GCF_014898055.3 Talpa occidentalis | reverse complement strand
CGCTGTTTCCATAGGCACTTTGCTTCCCATCATCCTGAGAACTATGTCACATATACACATTTTCTGTCGATGGCTGTTCTATTCTTTATTCATGACACATTTATTTTGGTTATTCTTACAATAATTAGTTCGGCTTCCCCCGGTGGTGCAGGTGGTTGAGCATAGCGTTGTGGAGCTGTCCACAGCCTCTGCAGCGCGGGTTCAATGCTGGCCTGCCGGCGAGAATCCCACATGGCGTGGCAGACCTCTCCTGTCTCGCCCGCTGCTCCCCTCAGCAGTATATTTCAGTCAGTCTACCTGTTCTGTTCCCTGCTCTTTCTCTGGTGAATCCTCTCACCCTCCCATGTGTCTGGCCTGTACCCCAGTTCTTGTACGTATGAATAAATAAATCTTAAAAAAAAAACAATAATTACTAACATTCTTTTCCCTTATCAATAAGATCTCAATCATAAAGCAGTTAGTTTACAATAAGAAAGAGGATAATGCACTTGAGAAAATTTGTAAAATAACTAAATATAAGTTTTAGTCTTAGAATTAATTATCTCAAGTTCATAAACTATGAAAAGATCCCAAGTTGTCTTTCTAGTGCAAGCTATTTTTTTTTTTTTTTTTTTTAAGATTAAAAAAAAAAGGTCAGGTGCAGGCCAGAGGTGCAGGGATGGTAAGAGGGTTCACCAGAGACAAAGCAGGGAGCAGAATAGGCAGATCTAATGAAATAGACTGCAGAGGGGAGTATCAGGTGAGACAGGAGAGGTCTGCTGTGCCATGTGGGTCAGCTCTCTGGCCCAGGGTCAAACTTCAGCTGCAGTGGCTGCTGACAGTCTCGGCTTGGCTTCATAGTGCTGAGACTTAACCCATTGGACAACCAAGGAGGCCCTGCAAGCTATTCTTGTATCACATTCATCAAAGATTCCTCACCTTGCTTCAATCAGAAACTCATGTTTATCAGTTAAATTGATAGTAATGATGACATACTGAGTTGTATCTTTACCTGAAATATTTTTTATTTAATGAATGTAAACATATGTTGGCAATAGCTAAAACAAATAAGAAAGGGGGGGCTTTCACATTAGCCTTTCTCCATCCTAACACACTGTAATATAAACACACATGTGATTAATTATTTCTCTCTTTCATCACACTAAACATCAAAGGACAGGCATCATTCATGCGTACAACTTTATTCCAATCCCCTAACACAATTAAGAGCGTAGAGTTGACTTTAAAGAATGTCTGATGTTAGTCCAACCACTTAGCAAACAAAGCACTTATTTGCTAAGGCTGACATATTTTAAAAATGATCTCATATAATAGCCTCTATGCATAAAATTGAAATATGTCCTGTATTATTAACACACAAAATCAGTAGATTGGTAAGAGACAGAACATTGTTTTAATGACTCCAAAAAACAAACAAATAAATAAGTAAAGTTTGAGATGTTGCACGGAATGTAAAGATAATTATTTTTCAAGTTCATAGGAAATCATTAGATATTAAACCTTTTCAAACACTTCTTTGTTCTCATACTTCAAAGAAGGCAAAGGAGATTGAAAATACAGGCAAAAAACTATTTTCCGACTGTCTTCTTAATTCTTCCCATTTATTTGGGGCACATTTTATTATTTTCCATTACTGATTAAAAAACTAGGAACATATGGAACATATATGAACATAGTAATGGTCATATTCAATATATTGCAAACCTACAGATAACATACTCAATGCCAAAAGGCTGAAACATTTTCCTCTAAGGTCTGGAACACGTCAGGGATTGTATGCTTTCACCACTACTATTCAACATAGTAATGGGAGTGGGAAGTGTTAGCTAGAACAATTAGGCCTGAGACAGATATAAAAGGAATCCAAATTGGAAAAGATGAAGCAAAACTATTACTATTTGCAAATGACATTATAATATATGTAGAAAACCCTAAAAGACTCCACTAAAAAAACAAAAAAAAAAAACAGCTAAAATAATAAACATATATAAAGTGGCAGATTACAAAATAAATTTATAAAAATCAATGTATTTCTATAAGCAACTGAGCTAGAGGTTATGGAAACCAAGAAATCAATATCATTCACAATCAAATCAAAAAGAATTAAATCCTCAGTAGCAAAGGTGGTAAAGGACCTATAAAATGAAAACTATAAGAAGACTTGAAAGAATGTGATGATATTCCCTGCTAATGCAGTAGAAGAATTAACATTGTTAAAATGGTCATCTTACCCAAAACAATATACACATTCAATGCAATTCCTATCAATGCTCCAATGCCATTCTTCAAAATAAAATGTAGAACAAATTCTACTGAAATTCACATGGAAACACAAAAGATTCTGATTAATCAAAACAATTGTTACAAAGAAGAGGAAGAACGGTGGTATCGCACTTCTGGACTTCAAAGTATATACAAAGCTATAGTAATCAAGACAATATAGTGCTGGAAGAAGTACAGCTACTCAGACCAACTGAACAAAATTTAGACTCCAGAAATAAAACCATACATCTATGGACAGTTAACCTACAACAAAGGAGCCAACAGCATATATTAGAGAAAGGAAAACCTCTTTAATAAATGGTACTGGACAACTAGATAGCTGTATGGAAAAACATGAAAATAGTACTATCTCACACTATACACTAAAACTAATTCAAAATGGATTAAATGCTTGAATGTAAGACCTGAAACTATAAATTACATTGAAGAAAACACAGACAAACCAATTCATGATACTGCCCTCAGTAATGTTGTTGTGGATTCATTTCCAATGGCAAGAGAAATAAAAATAAATAAAAACACATGAGACTTATAAAACTAAAAAGCTTCTGCACAGGAATAGAAATGATCAGTATAACAAAAAGGCACCTTACCGCATGAGAAAAAAACATTTGCACAAAATATTTTCTGACAAGTGGCTGATATACAAGAACTATAAAGAATTCACACAACTCAACAAATAAACAAATAACCTAATGAAAATATGGGCAGATGAGCTAAATGACTCTTCTCCAAAGAAGATATATGAATGTTCAACAGGCATATGAAAAAATACACATCGCCATTTTTTTCCAGGAAAATGCAAATCAAAACAACAGTAAGATGCCATCTTACACCTCTGAGAATGGCCCAGAAAAACAAACAAACAAACAAAACAGGTGTTGGTTGAAGAGAAAAAACAATCCCCCTTCACTGTTGGTAGGAATGTAGATTAGTCCAGCCCCTATAGAAATCAGGATGGAGATTTCTCAATATATTAAGAATATGTATGATCCCACAACTACTGTATGATCCCGCAACTCCACTCCTCGGTGTCTACCCGAATAATGCAAAATCAGTAATCTCAAGGGATATATGTTTTTGGTTCATTGCAGCACCATTTGAAATAGCCAAGTTATGGGACAAACTGAGTGCCTAAACGCAGATGAGTAGTTTAGAAAACTTTGATATATACATAATGATATACTGTTTAGCTATAAAAATATGAACGCTTATCATTGTGGCAAAATGGATGGAACTGGAAGGGATAATGCTAAGTGAAATAAGTAGAGAAGAAGAAAGACAGATACCATATGGTTTCACTTACATGTGGAATACAGAGAAACAAACAGGGTAAGAGAAAAAGAAACCAGTAACAAATCCTAGAAAACTGACTATCGAATTGAAGCTTCAAGAAAGGAGGAGGGAAGAAAACAATGTAGGGAACAGGCACGATGGACTTTAGTGAAGGACTGTGGGTACCTTAGTGGTTGCTGCGTTATGGTGGATTGTGTGATCCTATCCCTCTGAATCACATACAGTGTTGTAAAAAAAAAAATGTTACCTCAATTTAAAGAAGAGAAATGAATCAAAATTTTATTTTTTTTATATAATTCTTACATCATTTCATCATTTTTGCACAATATATGCATTTTCATTTTGGTTATTCCCCATACAATTGCATCCCACCCTTATTTTGACCCTAGTCCTTCCTCTCCCTGCCCCTCCCCCTTATTAGGTTTTCTAAATTCCTGCTATGAGTGAGACCATCCGGTATTTTCTTTTTCTTTCTGACTTATTTTGCTGAGCATGATCCCTTCTAGCTCCATACATGTTGCTGCAAACTGCATGTGTTTATCTTTTTTGATTGCTGAGTGATATGAATCTAATTTTAACAAAGTACATATAAAGAAGAACAAAACTGGCTGTGTCATGCTTCCTGACTTCGAAGTATACTATTAAGCAACAAAAGAAACAAAAGAACATGTTATTAGAATAAAAACATATGCACAGATAAGTGGAACAGAATTTAGAGTCCAGAAATAAACCTATAATATATGGAGTGTGGAAATCTCTTCAAAAAATGTTGCTGGGAAAATTAAGCAACCATATACCAATGAAACATTCTACACCACTACCTTACATTATACACAAAAAATTATCTCAGATGGACTGAAGACTTGAGTATATGAGCAGACATCATAAATATAGATCAGAAAGCATTGTGATAATTCCTTGACCTAGCCTTAGTGATAATTTGTGGGTATGTGACCAACAGCAAGAGAGGCAAAAGCAAAAGTAAATGAATGGGGTTACATCAAGTTAAATGCTTCCACACAGTGAAATAAACAGTCAGTGAAGTGAAAGTCAAAGAATGAGAGATGATATTGCAAATCATGTATCAGTCAAGGGGGTTGAACTCATATGATTCAATCATTAAAAAAAATGAACAGCCCAATTAAAAAATCAGTAGAGGATCTAAATAGACACATCTCTGAAGAAGACATACAGGTAAGGCAACAGACACACGAGAAGATATTCATCATCTTGTATTATTATATAAATGGAATCAAAACAATGAGGTTTTGCCTCTCTTGAGAATGGCTATCATTATACAGATAAGAAAAACAAATTGTTGCCCAACATATAAAGAAAAGGGAACCCTCATACAGTGCTGGCAGTAATGTAAATCAGTGTATCCATTATGGAAAACCATATGAAGATTCTTCAAAATATCCCCAATTCTGAGTACCTATCCAAAGAATACCAAAACACTAATTTGAAGAGATCACCCTATGTTTACCACAGCATTATTTACAATGGCCAAGAGTTGGAACTACCTAAGTATTCACTGATAGGTGAGTGGAAAAGGTACACATACACAATGGATTATTACTCATTCATAAAAGAAAGTTGAAATACTGCCCTTTGCAATAACATGGATGGAACTAGAGGATGTATGATTATTCAAAAGTCAGACACCAAAGGGCAAACATTGTATGAGTTCACACATATGTGGGACATAACAAAACAAAGTAGTAAATGAAATAAAACAAAAGCAAACTTTTAGGCTACAAGAACAAAATAGGGATTACCAGAAGGGAAAGAAGAAGAGGTGATACATTGGTGAACTGGGTCAACTATATAATGATAGATGGAAACCAGAATTCTAGTGGCAAACAATAGTATATACAGATGTTGATATATAGAGCTGTATACCTAAAACCCCATAATGTTAAAACCATATTACTTCAATTAAAAATAATTCTGGCTGGATATTATAAGTTGTTGATTGTAGAAACATCTATGTTTCATACATGACATGTAAGTATGGTGTTATGTTATTACATTTTTATTATAAACATTAATCTAGACTTATTTTCCTAGCTGACCAGAAAAACATTTCATGTGTGCATTCATAGAATGCAAGACACACTCCATAATGTGTTCTTTAATGAGGCTTTCCATCACAATTGGTCATAAACAGGGGAAAGGCAACATTCTTTCACATAAATGCAGGGAAACTAAAATTGAAACCTTACATTAGGAAGATTTATAAGCAACTGTGATACTTAACATTAATGAATAACAATGTGGAAGAAAAACAAAACTGCAAGTTTACAATGCAAAAAGTTTGATAATTAAAAAAAGAACTGTAGTTCTTAAAGCCAAAAAAGTGTCTCTTTCAGTTGAAGAATGAACACAAAATAATCTATGACAAATGCAGGGAAAGTTCAGTTATTTAACATTCAAACTGTTTAAATGTTACGTATTTCAACTCTTCTTGGTAGTCTTGTGTTTCTTTATTTTTACATTAATTTTCATATTGGAACTTCAATGATTCTTGAATATATCTACCAAATTCTGACCTTGAGTGTTTTTAGAGAAATAGGGGGAAAAGCATAATTTTAATGGTACCTTGTGGGGGAAATCAAAGCACAAGCTAACATATGGATTTGCCGCTACACAGTATCAAGTAGTTACAGCTGATGAGTTGACTAAAGGTGAATACAGCTTCTGTTTGCCTTTCCTGGAGGCAGTCAGGATTGAAGGATTGAGGAAATTATACGTTTTCAAATTTCTTAGTATCTTCTATATCCTTAAAAATTAGAATCACTTTTATTTCAAATCTTAATGGTTTATCTTTTGATTTTCACTTTTCCATGATTTTTCTTAGTACTGATTAATGCTATATATTTTTCCAAAATTCTGCAAATGATGGGATAAATTTCATAGGATCCAACTTTACACTTATACCGAGCATAAAGTATATATTGTTTTATAAGTGATGATTAGAACTTATAATTTGTCTATATTATCATTCATTACATTATTTGAATTATGTTATTTGTAATCTATTATCTTGCCATCATGAATTTTAACTGATTATTTTATACTTACATAATCTGTAGTCTAATTATAATTATTAACATTTTTAATATTCTAAATTTTTAGATAGGTGC
>NW_023603455.1:0-6734 GCF_014898055.3 Talpa occidentalis | reverse complement strand
ACTGCCTGCTGAGATCCCCTTCTCATTTACCTTCTGCGGGAAGTCTCAAGTTCTCGCCAGCTCTCTTGTCATCTGGCCTGGAGGAAAGCAACAGGAAGCAACAGGGACAAGCTAACAGATGAAGAGAAGAGAGGCCAAGGAATGACCCTGGAGATGGAGGAGCCGGCTGGTCACTGGAAGGCTTCCTGCTAGCAGGACCAGAGCACAGGCCTCAGATGCCCACGGGGAAAAGTGTGACAAGATGTAGTGCCAGACTGGATTTTTATGGGGCCCATCACACTTTGTCTACATGATCCATTTTGATACTCAACCCATCCAAGTTCTCACCACTCAGAATACTGACTGAAATAAAAATAAAAGACAACAGATTGGGGTTGAGGAGTGGCTAGCTATGAGGAAAGAGTGGTGGACTGTGTAAAAGTGTATATAATGACAGATCCAATGGCTTGAGGGAAAGGAAGTATCCAGTGAGCTTCCCTGAGGTCCTGACATTTAAGCTAAGGTTAGAAGTACACAAGGAGATATCCAGGTGTGAAGTGAGGGAGAGAGAGAACTGTGTGCAGAGTCCTGGAGTGAGAAGGGGTACTGCATGTTAAATAGGATGTTCAGAATGATGGGGAGAATGTGGTGAGAGATGAACTGAGGAGAAAGTGGGGGTTAGCTCAGACAGGATTAGGCAAACAGTTTTTTATACGGTCACAGGAAGTCAACACTTCAAAGATGCTAATATTTACTTGTCAGTTTTTGGTTGTATTTGGGTTTTTTTGTATTTCTTCCCCATTAGAATGTAAGCTCCATGAAGGCAAAGATCTTTGGTTCATAGCTCCATTGCCAGAACTAAGAACAATACATAGAACTATGGATATTCTCCAACTCACCCCCACAACTAGTACCCATGACCTCTCCCTCACTCATTGGGAAGCTAAACGAAGCTGGTCCCTGTCCACAGTGACTATTATCAAGGGTCTCCAAGACCACCTTCAGGCTCAGTGACTTCCTAGAAGGACTCACAGAAATCAGAAAAGCCATTATACTCATGGTTATGGTGTATTGTATTTGAAGGGATATGAGCTAAACTAACCAAAGCAAAAAGTGCATAGGACAGAGCAACACAGTGAACAAGCAGTTTTCTACCATCTTTTACCCAAAGGGCACTCATTTAGACAATCACCTACAAATAAGCTAACTTTTGTGGCAGTCCAGGTATCCAGAGGAGTAGTTTCAGAACAATGTTGGAGGGGGGGATATCTGAAGTTGGAGGCACTGAAGAAGGTCAAAGGCACAATTTCACTTTATCCACATGACTCCTCCCCCAGTGGGGCTCAGCCCACTGCCAAGAGAGAACTCCTTGGCCTGTGATTTCTGCCACAGGGGAAGAGACAGCATATGAGTAAGTGTCCAGCTTCCCCAGCTGTGCCAAAGAAATTCACTTCTTTTGTGCCCCTTCCAGGAAACTGAGGTAAGCTGTGCAACTTGGGGCTGGGAGAACAGCAGACAGGCTCCTGGAGGGCATCACAGGGACACAGACCTACTAACTGTTGTGGATGCCATCCAGAAGTCTGCATGAGCTGCTGACAATGTCTCACCGGCAGATCCCCTCAGCTAGACATAGGAACTCCCAGTGCCCCAAGTGCCTCATCCACAAGCCCCACCCCATGGCCAGCTCCCTGTGCATACCCTCAAAGGTGGTGACACCAAGTCTTTCCAGATGCTTTGCAGATGCTTTGGTATCAAAAGAACAATCAGCAAAAGCCCAAATCAACAAGTGGGACTACATCCAATGAAAAATTTCTGCACAGCAAAAGAAACAATCAACCAGATGAAACGGCAGCCTACAAAATGGAGAGGATATTTGCAAACAACATATTAGATAAGGGGTTGACACTGTGTATGAGGAAGTCATACAACCCAATAGCCAAAGAACAATAACAACAACAATAACAATGTCTATTTGGGCAGAGAACCCAAATAGACATTTCTCCAAAGAAGACATTCAAATGGACCTCAGGTACATGAAAAGATGTTCAACATCACTAATCATCAGAGAAATGCAAATTAAAACCATGATGACATATCACCTCACACCTGTCAGACTTGCTATCATTAAAAAGACAAAAAATAACAAATAAGCACCAGTGAGGATGTGAGAGAACGAGGACCACTGTCGGCGGGGATATAAATTAGTGCAGTCACTGTGGAACACAGTATGGCAGTTACTCAAAAAATTAAAAAGAGAACTACCATGTAATACAGCAACCTCATGTCCCAGGATTTAGCTAAAGGAAATGAAATCAGGATATCGAGGCAATTCCTGAACTCCTATGCTCACTGCAGCAACATCCATGACAGCCAAGATGTAGAAACAACCCAAATATCCTAAACAACCTAAATAATAGTGGAAAATAATTGGATAAGGAAACTGTGAGAAAATATAAATACATTTTTCTTAAATATGCTTGTGTACATATATTGTGAATATAAACATACAGATAGATCAACATGATGTTACATATAGATATACATACAGATCCAATATATGACGTGTGTATAAGTGTAACATAGATATAGATATAGTGGGATACTTTTCTCATTCATCATAAAAAAAAGAAGGAAATTCTGCCACTTGCAAAGCTGATGGAGCTGGAGGGCGTTATGCTAAGTGAAACATCAGTCAAAGAAAGATAAGTACTTTATGGTCTCCTTATATGAGACATCTGGAAAAGCTGAAATTATAGGACCAGAGAGTAGAATGGAGGTTGTCAGGGGCTGGGAGGGGGTTGTAGAGGAAATGGGGGGATGTTGGCCCATTGTTCCAAACTTCCAGTTACAAGATGGGAAGCTAATGTAGGGCCTGGTGACAACAGCAACAGTACTGTATTATATAATTGAAGGTTACAAAGAGAGCAGATCTTAAATGTTCTCAGCACAAAAAAAGTAATTATGTGAGGTATTGTGCAACCTTCCTTGGTGACAACATGTATGCATCAAATCATATTGTACACCTTAAACTTACACAATGATATGTATCAATCACATATCAATGAAGATGAAAAAAAAATCGTCATGAAAAAAATTTCCATTGCATATGGCAGAGTCCAGGAGAGACCAGGCCCAAGCGCCAGGTGTCCTCTGCGTGGCCCAAAGCCTGAAGCATAAAAAACAGGCTTTCCCCAGCAGTCTGCCAACTCCCAGGAACGCAAACATACTCTCATCCGGCAGAAAAGCCCAAGGACTCACAGGCTGTCTCCCAGGCACCAATCAAGGGCTAGCCCTGTCTTTGGAGCATGCAAGATTGGAAGAGCCCAGGATGCTGAGTCAGCCTTCGCTGCACAAGGACAGTGCACAGATGAGAGCTGTGCCCCACTCCTTAGTTCTGGGGTGCAGAGGAAACAAACGGAACCAGGATGAAAGAAGATACCTTCAGGTAAACCAGGGACCACCACCTCTCCTACAGCACCTGCCTCACGGACCACAGGCACTTCACCCCTGCCCAGGGCACTTGTGCATGGTTTCCCTCTGCAGGCCAGAGGGGTAGCCCCACTGCCCCATATCACACCCCTGTGACTTATAAGCCTGTGATAGCCAGCCCTTCAGGGAGACAAACTCGGTGGGGGCTGAGTGGGACTATGTGTATGCAAGAGGCTTACTGGGGAGCAGCAGCTAAAGGGGGGCAAGAAAAGTTGCAGGAGGCAGAGGGCGGAGCAGATGGTGGCAGCTGCTACAGACACCTGAGGCAATCCCAAGGGGAGCCTTGAAGCCTGGACATCCCATCAGGGTGGAATGTGGTTTTTGGAAGCCTCCAGGAGTGGTCACTGGACACCTTTGGGAGGAGGGAGTATTTCCGGTACCAGGTAGCTCCTTTGGGCCAGAGGCCCAGCTCAGCTCTGAGCGGTCAGGGCCAGCTCTCCCAGCAGCATGGGAAGGAGTGCCTTCGTGGGTGGCAGCACTCAGCACAGAGCCCATGACCAAAGAGGGTCAAGAAAGATAAGACACTATGACTTGGTTAAGGTTTCAAAGCCAAGTTGACATGTTTCCCCAAGAGATTACGTCTTAAGCCAGGTTTACCTTGACTTGGCAAGACCAAGTACACCAGCACTGGAGCAATAGGGGACTGGTGTGGAGCAGGAAAAAGGAGATTGTAGGGTAAAGAAGTTTAGGATAAAGAAAGCGACACATCAGACCTCATACACTGGGCTAACTAAACATGTGGTGGTTCCTTGATCTCTGC
Source organism: Talpa occidentalis (assembly GCF_014898055.3). Classification (NCBI taxonomy): domain Eukaryota; kingdom Metazoa; phylum Chordata; class Mammalia; order Eulipotyphla; family Talpidae; genus Talpa; species Talpa occidentalis. The sequence continues at coordinate 2,506 of NW_023603455.1, read as the reverse complement.
GCCCAGGGACTTGATGGCACAAATGACAGACAGAGCAAACAGCCATGGTTCCCTGTCTCTGGGCTGGAGAAGGAGTGGAGCGGAGCAAGGTGGCCATGGCACAATGAACATCACTAGCTCCATCAATGCTCACCTCGAAGAAGGTGATGCTCCCTCCAAGATAAAGACGGAAACTTTCCTTTGACTAGAAGACATAATAGGTCAAAAACAGGTCCTCTTTGCCCAGCAATTCCAGTTCTAGACATTCATGCTACAAATGAGCATAAACAGGTGCATGAAGATGTACTTGCAAGCACAAGCTGTTGTTGAAAAGAACAGGGACAGCCTGAATATTCACCGTGAAGAACCTGTTAATAAATACAACAAAGCCATGAGGTGGCATACCACCGCCCGCTACATGGTCAATGAAAGAGAGCAAAGCAAGCCTCCCTGGTGGTGCAAGGGGTTAAGGACAGCACTATGAAGCTATCCTCAGCCACTGCAGCACGAGTTCGATCCCCAGCCAGGGAGCTGACCCACATGGCGCAGCAGACCTCTCCTGTCTCACCCACTCCTCCCCTCAGCAGCGTGTTTCACTAGATCCACCTGTTCTGTTCCCCACTCCACCTCTAGTGAATCCTCTGGCGAAGCCTGTACCCCAGTTCTTGTATGCATAAATAAATAAATCCTTAAAAATAAATAAATAAAAAGAGTGAGGCACCTTGTATGTTCTGATAAGCAACAAGAAACAAAAGATACATTAAGTGAAAAAAATCAAGATGCAGAATAAAGCATACAGTGAGCTAACACTTATGTATTTTTTACAGGAGACTATACATAGGTTCTTCTCTATGAAGAGGGTATATGGGGGGGGCATTTCGAAGAACAAGCAATATTTGTTACAATGGGGGAGGGCCATAGTGGTCAGGATGGGGAGGAACTTAATTTTCACTGTATACTTTTGATCTGTTTAAATTTTGTTTTGCCATATGCACACATTCCCTGTTGTTGTTTTTTTTTATTATTTTTACTGGAAACAATGAAAAATCTTACAGGCATGCAAACTAAATTAATTAGCCATTCCTATAGCTTCAACATGCATTTAAATGTGCAAGCATCCTGGCCTCCAAGATTGATTGGCTGTAAATTGAGAACCTCAGCGATTTCCTTTCACAGGGACAGATGTTGACATTGTTCCTGTGATTTTTCACAGATGTTTGCCTTCCAGCATCTTCAAAATTGGGTTTCTCTGTCAATTTGGAAATCCCAAATTTCTCATATCAAATGGAGATGACAGGAAAATTCAAAACCATTATCACTTTTTGAAAGAGTTTATAGGTGGCAACTAGCAGGGGGAAGGGAGAGATGTTTAAGGAGGAACCATATCTCTTCTGCAAGCACTCCTTGTCGCTGTGTGACTCAGTTTACCTAGCTGGAGGGGAGTCTGTTAACGCACTGACATTAACAGAAGGAGACACCCATTAAGATAAGGGCTGACATTGTCTCTGCCAAGGACAGCCTCCCCACGTGTCTTTCTCAAGTGTCTCTACATGTCTATTTTCCACATGTCTCCTCCAAGTCTCCTTCCCAGGAATCCCAGGGTGCAAGTTGGGCTGCAGGAAAGAGTGTGGGCCCCCCTGTCTCCTGTGTTTATAGGTCCTCCTGGCCACTCAGCTCCACCCTCGTACCCAGTCGCTCCCCCACTCAGAAGTTGGTTCATGGCATTCTGAAACCTGTAATCCACATATCTCAGTTTCCCTAGAACAAATCCCCAAATACCTCTGTGAGATTTCCTTCTCCCTCCCTCAACATCCTGTCTCTCAACCTCTGTCAAGCAGATTACCTTAACCCTGCTGTCTCTGCTTTTCAGATGCCTCTACTCTTGGGCCCCAGATTAGACATCATAAAAGCCCCAGGAACCAGCCAGGTCAAGGGCTGGGCTCTCCTTAAAAGGCAGAAAAGGCTATGAATGCTCTCAAAATAAATCCCCTCCCCATGGAAAAGAAGGTTTATGTCAGGCACCAAGTCAGACCTTGGAGACACAACAGTTTCTGGACACCTATAATGTGATGATTAAGATAATTATTACTCAGACCAGGTGTCTCCACTTTCAGTGTGCAGATCAGACCCACACCACCCATTTTCCTGCAAGCTGTAAATATTTTTTATATCTGAAATGGTTAGGGGGAAAAAAACAACCCCTGCTTTTTCTGCCTTTAAGGTAGGGGCTTAATCAAAAGAAGAACATTTCACAATGCCGAATTATATGAAATTCAAGTTTCAGAGTTGATTGCTGATGTTTCACTAAATCCAGCCATGCTCGTCTGCATTGTGTCGCTGGTGCTGGCCCTCACCTCCAACCACAGGGCTGTCGTTGTCACAGAGACCTGTGCCAAAAACATCTTCCTATTTGGGTCTTTACAGTAAAAGTTTGCTGAGACGCTGAACAAGAATTTACCGCCAGGTAGGCACTGGGGTTCTAGAAAGGGAAGGCAATCAACAAAAAATATTGCTTCTCAAAAATATA
>NW_023603454.1:0-6735 GCF_014898055.3 Talpa occidentalis | reverse complement strand
GCATTGAAGGTCCTCTCTATTGCCTACAGAATCAGTTTGAAACTGCTAGACTTTTCACACTGGCTCCTCCTCCCTTTAACTCCAGAGACACCAAAATGTCCCCCTCACCCCACCCTCTCGTGTTTCCCTCCTTTGAACATGCTGTTCTGCCTGCCTAGAATGCCTCCCTCTCCTTACTGCCCCTTTAAGACCCAGCACAGTTGTATTTTTTTTTTACTGCTAAACTGCCCTCCACCATAGTTCTGTAATGCTTTATGAAGATCAGCTGTTTATCTTTTTTTTTTTTAAGATTTATTTATTTATGCATACAAGAGCTGGGGTACAGGCCAGAGGTGTGTGTGTGGGGGTGGGGTGAGAGGATTCACCAGAGATGGAACAGGCAGACTGACTGAAATACACTGCTGAGGGGAGCAGCAGGAGAGACAGGAGAGATCTACTGCGCCATGTGGGTTTCTTGCTGGCCAGCCGGGGATTGAGCTCCTGCTGCAGAGGCTGTGGACAGCTTCACAGTGCGGTGCTTAACCCCTTGTGCCACCCCTGCTGTATATCTTGAGACATTACATTATAATTTGCTGTGAAGCTGTTTGTGTCTGTATTCATCCTTAGCTTATGAACCCTACGTATCCTTCCAGTCTTCACCTCCTTACTCATTCATTCATTCTCTGAATTTATTCTCATGCACTTACCTCTCAGCACCCTCTCTCAGCCAAGGGAACAGCATCACTATAAATGTTATGGAATGAGGGACTTCTCAGAGGAATTAGAATTTATACACGAGCTGGAGGAGTGAAGATCAAGAAGGAGCAGTTAGAGGATCAAAGAAAAGTGTCGCCAACCTGTCCTGGTGATACACACCATCATCTAAGGCTTTTCTCATTGTCTAGAAGTCTGTTTAACTTCTTTCCAGGAATTTTGCTGGGAATCTACCTCATAAACTGCAATAGTTTGTCTACTCACGTGTCTATATAAAATCAGCCGTGTTTTATTGTTCTGACAACTTCAAAGGAAGAAGTACTTTTTTGCTTTTAACTTTCTACATCCATATTTATTTAATGTAAGCTTTGTGTGACACTAAAGTCTCCATAGACCCAAAGAACTAGTTAAATTTTAGCTAGGTTTGATAAAAATTGGAAATTTGTGGAAAAAACTTGATGGAATAAAAGGGTATGCACTAAAGGAAGTAATTGGGGGAAAACCTAGCAAGGCCTGTTCTTGAGGATTCTTCTCAGCGTCCCTCTATCTTGGAGATAAGGATGTTCCTCTCTTCGGGGAATGGGGAGGCCACCTCACACGAGGGTCTCATGACCTGTTTCAGGGGAGAAGGAAGCAGACCTGTTTCATAGGAAGATCAGAGATCGTCCTGCTTCTGCCATTTTCTCATACCCCTTCAGCTTACAATATTCACTAGACCAAGGTGCCATTGTTTGGAGGTAGTGTACCCTGAGTCTGACTGAGCTCGTTTCACTGGACCCAAGGGAAATTTGGGTTTTCAGAGACTCCTGTTGATTGGAAATCTGTGCTGCTATCCAGCTGTGGAGATAGAAAATCATTTCTGTCCTCATAGATGAAAGCCCCCAGCTTAGGGAAGGTAAGGACCCATGGTGGCTTCAAGAGGCCCTTAAAGACTCTTCTCATTCTGGCTGACTGTGCCTTCCCTGGTAGATTCCCTGGTGCAGCTTTCTTCCTCCAGGGCAGCAAGATGTGCCAAACTCTCTCAGGCAGAGGAAAGACAGGTTTCCTGAAGTCAGACTTCCTCCTCATGCAGCAATTCCTAGTAGGTCTGGTAGAGAAGAGCATCTCCAAATTTATCTGCAAAAGGGAGAGAAAGCGAGAGTCAGTTCACTGGGAAAATCTAGCAGTTATGGCCCACAAATGGTCTTCCTTGGTTAGCAGTACAAAATTAGACTCTGACCATTGACTGAAATCTCTCTCTCTCTCTCTCTCTCTCTCTCTCTCTCTCTCACACACACACACACACACACACACATACACACATACACACACACAAACACACCCATACATTCATGTTACAAGAAAAGTGAGCCTCCATTTTTAAGGCACTTTTTGCACATATTGCCTTATTTCATCTTCACATGCATTAACCAAGGGCCAGAGAAGAACTTGTCCAACGTCACACTGGTGGTAAGTGGTGGGGCATCTGACTCCAAGTCCTGTGCTATTTTCAGCACATCAAAGCCACATCCCATACATACGGGGAGGCAAAACCACTGGAGGACTGCATGTTCTCATCAAAGGAAAAAAATGGATTAGAACTGTATTTGTAGTATGAAAACACTTATACACATGCCCATCCACCCACAAGAAATAGGAAGGCTACAATAAGTAGATGGCGTTTATAGGAGACTTTTTCTTTTTTTGGCTCTCAGCGTGTGCTAGGGCAGCATTCATCCAGCAGAAGTGTGTGCCATGTTGGAAATGCTCCCATCTGCCCTGTAACCATAAGACATACCCACTGAGCTCCTGAAATGTGCCTAGTCCCTATCTGAGACGAGTGGAAAATATATGCTGGATTTTTAAGACTTCATATGAAAAGGAGAATGTGAAGTGTTGTTTTTTATCTTGATTAAATATTGAAATGATAATTTTTTAAAGGGAGTAGATTTTATTTTATTTTTAAATTTTTTTATATTTTTTACATCATTCTTCCTTTTTGTACAATGTATGCATTCTCATCTCAAGTGTAGACCCCATGGAATTCCCACCACCCATTGACCCGTGTCCCATCACCATAGTCCCTTGTGCTTCCCTCCCCTATTTTGATCCTACTCCCCTCTCCCTCCCTGTAGAATGTCTCTGGTTTATAGTTGCCTGTTGATTTTGATATGACATGATAATATTTTATACATATTGGGCTAAATTAAACATTGTCAAAATTAATCTTAGTGTTTCTTTTTCCTAGCTATTAGAAAATGTTAAATTATATATGTGGGGCACAGTATATTTCTATTGAACAGCTCTGCTGTAGAGTTTAAGAGCAGATTTGATATCAGGCAAACTCCCAGTCTTCACTTTTCTAACTAGGTGGTCTTGAGCAAGTAACTGAACCATCCCTTGTTTGTTTTGTTTCAATTGTTAAACAAGCCAAATAATTGTACCTAGCTCAGGGAGTTACTGTGGAGACTAAATGAGTTGATGATGTAAAGCCCCTGCAGCAGGCAGTGCCTGGCATCTGTGAACTGCCCCATAAGAATGACTAGTTATGCTTTAAAAATTTCATGGTGGGTGTGAATTTCTTACATAGTAAAGATGTTAAAAATTTAAGAAATTCGGGGCCTCCCTGGTGGCGCAGCGGTTGAGCGCTGGGTTGCGAAGTTGCCCGCAGCCTCTGCAGCATGGGTTCGATCCCCGGCTGCTCCCCAGCCACTGAAGGAGGGTCCCACATGCGCGCAGACCTCTCCTGCCGCCCTCTGCTCCCCTCAGCAGTGTACTTCGGTCCTTCTGCCTGCTCTGCTCCCCGCTCTGGCTCTGGTGAATTCTCTCACCCTCCCGCGCTTCTGACTGCACCTGGTGTTTGTATAAATAATAAATAAATAAATAAATAAATAAATAAATAATAAATAAATAAATAAATAAAAATAAATCTTAAAAAAAAATTTAAGAAATTTTTTTAACCATAGTCACAAGCTGAATATTTATGTTGCTTTAAAGTTGTTGTACAATCATGTTTACTTTGTTGTGGAGTGTGCGTGCCTATGAGTGTGTACAAACCTTGGAAGCGATTGGAGCTGGGGACCATGACAAGTGGCCATTTATTAGGCAATCTCATTCCTGCCTTCTGACCTGGTCCTCCCCTCCATGGAGGGGAGGAGATGATTGCATCATGGTCCCCCTGGCACGCACAGCACACCAAGTGTTTGCTATATTTAGCCAACATGAAGTCACTGAAACTCTATGCCCACCAGATGCAATTAGTGCTTTGTTATTTGTTGCTCACATGGCTTATATCCTGACTGCTCTGCATAGTTTGTGTCCTTAGATGAATTTAAAAGCATTGAAAACCTTTATTGCTGGGAAAACTGCTTGGGGAGTAGGAACTGAAATCCCAAGTCAATGAGTCCCCTGGAAGGGACCCTGGGTGAATATTTGATGTTTCCTCCTAGCCAGGGAGACCTCAATTATCCTCCCTTTTGATGGAAGGGGGACGACTAGGAGTTGCTGGTTGGAGAAAGAGAAATTTTCTATATTCTACTCAACTGGTGAAAGCGGTACTTTCATTTAGTGGCTCCCTATAATGACCTGAACTTCATTTTTCCTTCCAGCAACCAGAAATGACACATGGACCACAAAGAGTGTAAAGCACAGGGGTCCAACTCTGCTAGGGGACAAGGGCGAGGGGGGCTGTCACAGGTGTGTTGTCAGAGGTTCCACCTGCTGCCTGTTGCTTACATGTTACTTCCGGAGTCTCCTTACTTCGTTTAAGGCCCTGAATCTTGTGTGTGTGTGTGTGTGTTACACATTTAACATTAGCTTAGCATCCCTTTCCCTCCATTTGGATAACAAAAACTCCAATTAGAGAATTTCACTTTGCTTCATTTAAAACAAATAATTTCATGTAAGCAGGCAAAGAACAAGACTCACTGAAAATATTTCTTTTTTTTTTTAAGGATTTATTTTTTATTTATACAAGAGCCAGGGTACAGTCCAGATGCGCAGGAGGGTGAAAGAATTCACCAGAGACAGAGTAGGGAACAGAACAGGCAGATTGACTGAAATACACTGCTGAGGGGAGCAGCGGGCGAGGCAGGGGAGGTCTGCTCGCCATGTGGGTTGCTCCGAGGCCAGCGGGGATCAAACCAGCACTGCAGAGGCTGCGGACAGCTTCACAGGGTTGCACCCAACCGCCTGCGCCACCAGGGAGGCCCCCATTGAAAATATTTCTAAAGTAGATAAGGGTTTTCATAAGTGTTTCACATGGGAGAGTAAGAGATTTCTTAGGGATTCTCTTTAGAGGCCATTTTCACTTTGTACCCTTCAAACATCACCGTTCTCAGGTTCTCTTTGTCTCATTTCATCACTTAGGACTTTTGTCCTGTTCCTAAAAATAGGTTATTATGATGATAAATATATAAAAGTATTTTTTCAAAAGACCATCAATGTTATTCGGAAAAACATTTTCAAAGCTACTGTTTTTTCATCACAGATCATATTTAGAGTAATATTTCAGAAAAGCATAAACAAACTTTATTTTGTTCATCACATAAGTAGATTTTAACCAGCTTTAAGTATTTACTTATAAATTCAACAAATATTTATTGAATTCCTAGTGTGGATAACATTAGGGCACTTTCTGTTTGTGTCATCACTTTGCCTTTCAGTAATCATAACTTTTGGAGTTTTACTAACATAGGTTTCTGGCATTCTTCCTTCCTTGCAATATAGATTTGGTGACGTTATTAAAAATTTATCCTTGGACAACAAGACAAAGAAAACAAAAGCCACCATCTAAGCTCTGCCCACTCGAGTGGCCCTGAAGGTGGCCTGGCCACTCCCAGGGCATCATTATATCCTGATGGACTGTGACAAAGAGGTTACCTTTTTCTCTCTCACAGAAGTATGCAAATAATTTAAGGTGAATTCATTGCAGGGGAAACATTGATTCGACTCAGATTTATTAAAAAGTAAATTCTTTCAAACTTCAGCATTCTATTATTAGTAACAAGTTAATTTCCACATACCTCACACTCTAATGAGAATAGCTGTGCTGGACAGTAACCAGTCATCAACACCTCAGTGTGAGTGAGATCTGAGAGTAAATTCTAAGAGATGAAGCAAGGCAGGGAGAAGAGGGGACAGTGGGTACTTGTACTAGGGAGGGGGCACCCTGGGGAGAAAATGTCTCTAAGTTTCTAATTTTGCACAGGAACCCCAGTCTCTGGCATAACCTCTCTAAGTCCTAGTCCTGCTTTCCCCCAAATCATAGAAAATAAATTCTTTATAATTCCAAATCATATTTTACTTCTGTTAATTGCTCTGATTACCCCCCTAATTACTGTGACAGAAAAGGGGAAGCTGATCTTCTGAGAGCTTTCATATGTTGACAGCCATTACAGTGATCATTTATGCTAAGTTTAAAGTGCATTGAAATGGCTATAGAGAGGTTAGAAGTAAATATTGTTGCTCTGGTTTTAAAATATAAAAAAAAACAACAATCCCATTAATACAGCAGTTAAAATATGCCATAGCTTTTGCAACTGTAAGTATAAACCAATGATTTTTTGAAATGTCATAAAGATGATGTATTTGAAATCTGTACAAAAAGATCAATTATTGAATAAATGGGGTATCTGTTTGAAAAGAAAATAAAGGCAAATCTCACTTTCTATATAAAATACATTTAAAAGGTCTGAAGTTTTTAAATAAAGTCCATTAAAATTCCAGAAGGTAGCAGAGCTTGTATTTTTATAATTTTTAAAAAAGATTTATTTATTTATGCATACAAGAGCTAGGGTACAGGCCAAAGGTGTGTGTGGGGGGGGGGGTGGTGGGAGAGGACTCACCAGAGACAGAGTGGGGAACAGAACAAGCAGACTACCGAAGTACACTGCTGAGGGGAGCAAAGGGCGAGTCAGGAGAGGTCTGCTGTGCCATGGGTTGCTCCTTGGCCAGGGATCGAACTCATGCTGCAGTGGTTGTGGATAGCTTCATAGGTTGCATTTAACCCTTTGTGCCTCCAGGGAGGCCCTATTTTATAATCTTAAAGTAAGAAAGCTCTTT
>NW_023603453.1:0-6741 GCF_014898055.3 Talpa occidentalis | reverse complement strand
TATACAGCTGGGGTGGCACTAGGAGGAGGGTGGGGCTAGGGAGCAGGGGTGAGGCTTGGGAGCAGGGATGGGGCTAAGGAGGAGTCCTCTGAGACTGGGAGGCAGTGACAGCCACTTCCCTTCTGTGTCCTCCAGGGCAGTGTGATGCAGCTGTAGACTGAGAGGAGACAGCACTCTCAGGCCAGGAGAAGGGAAGCATAGACAGCCCCTCACTGATGAGACCCTCAAAGATGGAAATTGGGTAGAAAGACAGTCAGCTGGTAGAGTGAATGAATTTCAGAGATTTGGGTAAATCAGTAAAAAATTTTTGAGGGAGACACTAGAGAAATGATGAAGGTTCTTTCTAAAGCAACCAGATAATTCAGCACCACACACTGACAAGGCCGCGTGATGCTGAGGTAATAATGGCTGCAGAGCTGGAAGCAGTTTAAGAGAGAAAAAAGAAAAGCATCAGTAGACTATCCTCCCTGGGCCTCATGCATAGAGCACAGCGACTTATCATCCCGCGTGGACCAGTTATCCAGAAAGATCCCAAAAGTTCCCGTGGAGAACGTGGGCCTGGACCAGGTGGCTCATGGGCTCGGGGAAGACATCCTTGACCGAGGCTTCCCTGACCCCGCCTGCCGTCTTCCTCTGACCATGACACACTGGAGACACTTCTAAGATTCTTCTCTTCTCGAGTTTCCCTCCCTTATCTTGAGGCTGATGCTGTCCAGATGCATCTTGTCAGGCCTCAGGGGGAGAAAGGAAGGTGACTGGGTGACATGATCACAGTACGTGCTCTTTCCTACATGTGTAGATCCAGGTGTGAGCCAGGAGTGGGGCTATGATTAATTCATTTCTCACTTGGAATCGCTCGTACCCACAAAGAGGATGTCCAGGAGATGGGGCATCTTGTAAAAAGAGACCGAAAATGACTCCCGGCCTCAGGTGTCCCGCGCTGCAGACACTTCTGCCAGCACTTTGACCACAGCCTACATGGCTGCTTCCTGTCTGCTCAGAAGGGGTTGGTACTCTGCGTGAGGTGCCCTGTGGTCCTGAGCCCTGCCCCATTAGGGGAAGCAGCTTCCCTGGAGAGAGGAGGCTGCCCCCAAGTCAGCACCCTGAACAGCACCCAGGGCTGTGCTGTCAGGTCCTCTGTCCCTCAGTTCCCTTCCGCCATGTCAGCAGGCTCTCTCAGCCCAGACCCTTCATAGACTTGCCTGATGGCAATTGAGCCAGATTCCCGGGCCCCACCTATTGGAGGGAGCTTCTTCCGGCCTCGCATACGTGGTTTCGGTGACCAGCTGCAGGGCCTGGAAGACCTATCCAGCGCAGCAGGGCCATGTCCCACTGCCCACCGCCCGCTCCTGCAGCAGCATGTGCTCCTTCTCCAGTCACAGACTCGCTAATTTCAGGTCTTGGTTCCGGATTCATCGCCTCATGCAGAGTTGTTTTAGGATTGCATTTCAGTGGGCAGGGATAAATCCAGGATAACTCCAACTGTCCCATGTCTCCTCTGCCAGGCCCACCTGGCAGGCTCAGCCCTGTCCTCTGAGCTCTCGACTGCTCCCCAGGACCCCCGGGGGGCCCAGGCGGTTTCCTGAATGCACAGCCCACCTTGGCCACATCTCAGCTGGACAGTGTTGTCACGGTGGGTGTTAGGTTTGGGTTGGTGCAAGCGCCCCATTGTGCCCAGTGACTGGGTGATGGACTGAATGGGAGTCTGTGAGGCCTTCTCCCTCCCCCGCCCCCCTTCATCTCTGGCTCCTCCCTCCCTCCCTTCAGCTCCCTTAAGGAGAGACACCAAAGGGGTTTAAGCCCAAGAGAGGAGTTTGTGGGTGACTGCTTGGAAGCTGGTTAAGGAGTCTGGGTGAGGGAGGACATTTGCTGACCACAGAGGTTATCTGTGAAGTTAGAAAAGTTAGTAAAACTGCCAGGAACTCTGCTTAGAAACATGCGGGGGCAGTGATGGATGAGGCAAGGAGGTGTCCGAGACATGGCTGGGTGACTCCCCAGCTCTGGCTTGGGTGATTGGGTGGATGGCAGGGCTGTTAGCTGAGCTGAAGAAAATGGGAGAAATCAGATTTAGTAAAACACCGTCCCCCAAGGAAGAAGAAGGCACTGGCATAGGGCAGAACTCAGTTGAGTGATCGCACTGACAACAGGAGATTCAGTTTGGGTGAAGCAACTCTCGGCCACTACGGGCCCCAACACAGTCGCTTGTCCTGCTCACTGGGCGTGAACGGAAGGCTCAGCACCGGGGAGGGACTTTGGTGGGTGCTGAGGGTGGGATGCTTCTCCCTGCGTGGGGAGCTCCTCCCTTGGGCTGCCCTTTGTGTGAGAGACGCCAGCTGTGCCACGCTGTGTCCTCCCTGCTGGCACAGAGGTACAGAGAGGTCTGCTCCAGGGCGGTTGACTTCAGGGTCGGGGGAAACTCTCCTTGTCTTTTCGGGAGACCTCGTATCCCTCAGAACCATCTCCCTTCTCAGTTAAGCCAACATTACGGGAGTAGTAGATCAGCTTCAGGCCCAGGCCTGGGTCTTGCCGATACCAGTACATAGCGTTGTGGTTTGTGCTCTGAGAACACTCCAACACCTGCTCCCTCTTGTGCAACGTGATGCGGTATCTAGGGGACTGGGTCACTTCTGCTGCTCCATGGCCTGGAAAGGGAGAAGGTAAGTCACAGAGAGCTCAGGAGGGCATCTGATGGTCGTGCTGCAGGAAAGGGTTTGAGCCAAGACCGGCAAGCAAGGCCAAGAGCTGCCCTTGGGTCCTGGGCCTCACCTGACACCAGGAGGAAAAGCATCTCACGGCCCAGGAGCCAGGCACCCATGGTGGCCTCCAACAACAGGGCCCAGCTGATTCCTGTCATGCCTCCACCTTGGCTGCTGCTTGGCCTCGTGTTCAGGGAGAAGCCACACCCCTGTTCAGAGGGACGTGTGACACAGACATTGCTGGACTATGGGTAATGCGAGGGGGCTCGACTATTCTCGTCCCCCTTTGAGGCTGCTTCTTCCAGTGCCCATCTGGCTTGTGTTATTCGTCTGTGCCTGGGAGAGTTGGCCAATGTTCAGCTTTATGCTGAAAATTGGTATAGTTCCTTATCCCTCAGGAAAGTATAGCGTGAAACGTAAGCTATCATCATCATTGCACTTTTATCCTTCAGATGTGCTCATTTCTACTCTGCCACAAAATAATTCCAAGTATATTCCTGTCTTGGTCTATTCATGGATATGTTTTTTGAACACTGACCTTTTCAAGCACCTGTGGGTAAAAAATAACTCAGTCCAGTTATGGGTCAACTCAGTCAGTTGTGGGTTTTGGGTGTGTGTCCAGTTCAAAATACTGGACGGGGGCTCATTCCTGGTGAGCAGATCAGACGTGGTGGGGGTTGCTAGCGGCTGCCTCCCCACACGAGTTGGGCTCTTCTGTCTTCCTCATCCTCTGCTCTCTCTGTCCACTAAAGGGTTGTGAAAGGCCATTTCAGTTCTGAGGAGTCCCTCTATCCCTCGTCTTTTATCATTATGAGAAGGCGATGCTGTGTGAGGCGATGCTGTGTGAAGGGGTGTGTTGTGCCCTCTAGAGGACTACACCACTGTGGCGGTCGTGGTGCTCTTCCCCTGGCATTTTAAACCCGGTCTTAAAAGAGCAGGGCTGGTCTTCACCCGTGGTAGAAGGTGCCAGTAGGTCTGTGACCACGAGGACTAGCTCATCCTCGCCATGAGAAAAGGAGAAAAAGAGAAAGTCAGAAAACAGAGAGAAGACATGAAGCCTTAGAAGAAGCAAAGACAGCCGTGAGTTGGGAGGAGGCCGTTCCAAAACTGTCTGTCCGTCGCTCCGTGACAGCTGCTAACCCCGGTCTTGTCCTCATCCCACAGTGACTTAAGCATTTCTTTGCTTCCTTCCTGCCAAACATGGCACCTGCTTCCTGAGCTGGGGCCTTCAATTTGTGCACACAGGAGCTGACATTTCACTACCGTGTACTGACTGCTGGCGCAGAAATACAGCGCTGAGTCTGCCGTTTCGGAGGATGGGATTTCCAGGCTACAGGGTGGGTTCTGGGGACATTCAGCTGAGAAGTTCCGCGTCTTGAACAAATCAGTTTTGTCTGCAATTTTTTCCTTGTAGAAGTAAACCAAAAACGTAAGCTCCTTTCCCGGGATCTGTTGATACCAGTAAACGTAAGGATGTCCTTGTGCAGGAAGACAATTCATCTCAGCCTTCTGGCCTCTGCCTGTGACCAGATGTCCTGGGGTCTGGGTGACGTGGACATCAAGAGAGTCTGAGAAGAAAGGAAACAGAAGCTGTGGACAGAGCCAGGAGGGACCTTGTGCAGGGAAGGACCTGGGATGGAGACAGGCGAAGCCAGGACAGAATTTTGCTCTTTATTTAGGACTCACCGGCTCCCAGGAGACAGAGGGCTAAACAGCAGAGGAGCCTCTTGTTCATGGCAGCAGCCAAGGCGAGAAAGGGGGGTGTTCGCCTGCCCCCTCAGTGTCCTTCTCCTGTGGTGGCTTTGCAGACTCAGCCTCCTGGTGCCTTCATGTTCCTGAGCACAACCCCGCCCTCCTGTCAGAAGGGAGCGCTGTTCCCTGCTGTGGAAATGTGACTGGTTTACATTTTATTCATTGAAAACATCCAATTTTCAATTTTCATTGAAAAGCATTTCACACCTATTTTTACAAACGGAAACTATTCATGTAGATTTTAGATGTTAGAAAAGAAAGATAAATAACACACGTCACCACTGTCTGCGATGCTTGCTGCTAATTCCTCAGTGGTACTTCGTCCAGATCTCTGTCCTGTCTCTCTCTTACTTCATGTACATGTGTAGATAGAGGCTTAGTAGGTAAGAGACAGACATGAGGATGGATACACATGCTTACATGTGTGTCAGCACATGAACACGTTCTTTTTGATAAACAGTCTATCACCCTGTAAATGCTGTCAAATAACCCTTTGCACTTAACCATGAACGTCTCCCCCTGTTGGTAATGCCCTTTCATTTATCTCTGACCCAGAATTCATCCAGAGATTTGCAATTATCTGAGGTTTTCCTGTATCATTCATTTGAACACCAGTTTCTCACTCAGGGCTGAGCATTGCTTTTGATGGTTAATTGCCTAATTCCCTTTTCACATAATACAGATCCCTGTTGTTTTTATGATTCTGAGACCTGTCACTGCTCTGCAGAGTATTTTACCTTTTTGATATTTCTGGTGTGTTTTAGCTTGTTTGTTTATTAGTGTTTATTCTCCGTAAAGAACCAGAATACCATCATCTTTATTTCCAAACATGTTATCTCTGTTCTCTAAATCTATATTCTGAGTAGCGTTTTCTGGCCTCACAGTTCATTCCTTTATATGCTGAGTTCTGTGGAATGTACATATTTCTTTTTTTAATAAATTTTATTTTTATATTCCCCATACAATTGCAATCCCCTTATTTGACCCCAATCCTTCCCCTCCCCGCCCCCCACCCCGCACCCCCAATGATTGTCTCTTGTTCATAGTTGTTTGTTGATTTTGATTTTCACTTTCTTATAGTTATTCTTTTTCTGGTCCCTTATTTAAGTTTTCTAGATTCCTGCTATGAGTGAGACCATCCGGTATTTTTCTTTTTCTTTCTGGCTTATTTCGCTGAGCATGATCCCTTCCAGCGCCATCCATGTTGCTGCAAATTGCATGTGTTTATCTTTTTTGAATGCTGAGTAATATTCCATGGTGTATATGTACCACATCTTCTTGATCCAGTCATCTATTTTTGGGCATTTGAGCTGTTTCCAAAGCTTAGCTATTGTAAACGGAATGTACATATTTCTATTGCATCCCAATTGCCTGGCTGTGTATACTGCCACCTGTTGTAATTTCCATGTGGTTTTCCTACAAACAATTCAATTCCCTCTATTCCAAGGGGGAATTACTAGTGGTAACAAGAGCACACATTATTTGAAGTTATGATCTTTGTGAGGAACCAAGGACATGGACGACCACTGAAACTTTGGACTAACCAATCACCTGTCTGCTGATGCCATCAGCTGTTACTTCAGATCAGCCTGAGCAACAGCCTACAAGGAATTTTCATACTTATGTTCATGAAACCAGACACTCAGCTTGTTCAAAAACTCCATTCTGTCCAATTTCTTCAGTTGGATTTAATTCTGAGCAGTTGATGGTCTTCCTTCTCATCATTATTTCCCTCCAGGTGTGAACAATCTTTGCAGAACTTGTTCTCTTTGTCCAGAATGGCCCGCCCACAATCAAGGTGAAGTTCAAATGCAATCTCCTCTTAGGTTTCTGGGATCCAGACAGAATTGGCACGTTCTCCACGGAGTTCCCAAATAACATCTAAGTGCAGGAGTCTATCGTGCAGTTATCCTCTGATATGCTGTACATGATACATGACACTATAGCATATTACATTCCATTTCATTATATTGATAATTTCTCTCTTACTAGACTGCTATTAAATTTTATATCTTTCATATTTGGAAACAGACAGAGCTGACTCTCCAGGAAAGACACAGCTAAACCTGAGAGGAGGGATTGAAAGCCTGGAGACGCAAGGACCCGACTATGCTCTGGGTCTGCTCTAGCGCGCTTGGTGTGGTGTCAGCTGGGGTGGGGAAGGGGGTTAGTGGTGGACACGTGTGGACACCCAGCCAGAGCCGCGGGGGCTTCGGCCTGGGTCAGGTTTGTGCACCGGCAGCGGGGAGGGGAGGCGGGGGACCCCCGGCTCTGTGGAGCGCTACCAGAGCAG